>NC_092340.1:170020000-170331000 GCF_046630445.1 Rutidosis leptorrhynchoides
AATTTGAATAATTTTCTCGACCGTTTCTTGGATTATCTCCGGACCCGTAATTTGTTTATCCCCTACCTCGTTCTAACAAATTGAAGACCTACACTTTCTGCCATAAAGTGCCTCAAATGGTGCCATCTCAATACTCGAGTGGTAACTGTTGTTGTAGAAAAATTCTGTTAACGGTAGATGTCGATCCTAACTGTTTCCAAAATCAATAACACATGCTCGTAGCATATCTTCAAGAGTCTGTATCGTCCTTTCATTCTGCCCATCGGTTTGTGGATGATAGGCAGTACTCATATCTTGACGAGTTCCCAATGCTTGTTGTAACGTTTGCCAAAACCTTGAAACAAATCTACCGTCCCTATCAGAGATAATAGAGATTGGTATTCCGTGTCTGGAGACGACTTCCTTCTAGTATAGTCTTGCTAACTTTTCCATTTTATTATCTTCTCGCATTGGTAGAAAGTGTGCTGATTTGGTGAGACGATCGACTATTACCCAAATAGTATCATAACCACTTGCAGTCCTTGGCAATTTAGTAATGAAATCCATGGTAATGTTTTCCCATTTCCATTCTGGGATTTCAGGTTGTTGAAGTAGACCCGATGGTTTCTGATGTTCAGCTTTTACCTTAGAACACGTCAAACATTCTCCTACGTATTTAGCGATATCAGCTTTCATACCTAGCCACCAAAAGTGTTTCTTGAGATCTTTGTACATCTTTCCCGCTCTAGGATGTATTGAATATCTGGTTTTATGTGCTTCCTTAAGTACCATTTCTATCACATCTCCAAACTTTGGTACCCAAATTCTTTCAGCCCTATATCGAGTTCCATCTTCCCGAATATTAAGATGTTTTTCTGATCCTTTGGGTATTTCCTTCTTCAAATTTCCTTCTTTTAAAGCTCCCTGTTGCACCTCCTTTATTTGAGTAGTGAGGTTAGTACGAATAATTATATTCATAGCTTTTACCCGCATAGGTTCTCTGTCCTTTCTACTCAAAGCGTCGGCTACCACATTCGCCTTCCCCGGGTGGTAACGAATCTCAAAGTCGTAATCATTCAACAATTCAATCCACCTACGCTGTCTCATGTTCAGTTGTTTCTGATCAAATATATGTTGGAGACTTTTGTGGTCGGTATATATGATACTTTTGACCCAATATAAGTAGTGCCTCCAAGTCTGTAATGCAAAAACAACAGCGCCCAATTCCAAATCGTGAGTCGTATGATTTTGCTCGTGAATCTTCAATTGTCTGGACGCATAACCAATTACCATCATTCGTTGCATTAATACGCAACCAATACCTTGCTTTGAAGCGTTACAATAAATCACAAAATCATCATTCCCTTCAGGCAATGATAATATAGGTGCCGTAGTTAGCTTTTTCTTTAACAATTGAAACGCTTTCTCCTGCTCATCCTTCCATTCAAATTTCTTCCCTTTATGCGTTAATGCAGTCAAGGGTTTTGCTATTTTGGAAAAATCTTAGATGAACCTTCTGTAGTAACCAGCCAGTCCTAAAAATTGGCGTATATGCTTCGGAGTTTTCGGGGTTTCCCACTTTTCAACGGTTTCAATCTTTGCCGGATCCACCTGAATACCTTCTTTGTTCACTATGTGACCGAGGAATTGAACTTCTTCCAACCAAAATGCACACTTTGAAAATTTTAAGTACAATTGTTCCTTCCTCAACAATTCTAGCACTTTTCTCAAATGTTCTTCGTGCTCTTGATCATTCTTTGAGTAAATGAGTATTTCATCGATGAAAACAATGACAAACTTGTCAAGATATGGCTCACACACTCGGTTCATGAGGATTATGAACACATCTGGTGCATTAGTCAAACCAAAAGGCATAACCATAAACTCGTAATGATCGTAACGCGTCCTAAAAGCAGTCTTCGAAATATCATCCTCCTTCACCCGCATTTGATGATACCCAGAACGTAAATCAATCTTCGAATAAACTGACGAACTTTGGAGTTGATCAAACAAGTCGTCAATTCTTGGCAGTGGATAACGGTTCTTGATGGTAAGTTTGTTCAACTCTCGGTAGTCGATACACAACCTGAATGTACCATCCTTCTTTTTGACAAACAAAACAGGAACTCCCCACGGTGATGTGCTTGGTTGTATGAAACCACGCTCTAAAAGTTCTTGTAATTGACTTTGGAATTCCTTCATTTCACTGGGTGCGAGTCTGTATGGAGCACGAGCTATTGGTGCAGCTCCTGGTACAAGATCTATTTGAAATTTAATAGATCGGTGTGGAGGTAGTCCCGGTAATTCTTTCGGAAATACATCGGGAAATTCTTTTGCGATGGGAACATCATTGATGTTCTTTTCTTCAGTTTGTACCTTCTCGACGTGTGCTAGAACGGCATAGTAACCTTTTCTAATTAGTTTTTGCGCCTTCAAATTACTAATAAGATTTAGCTTCGCGTTGCTCTTTTCTCCGTACACCATTAAGGGTTTCCCCTTTTCTCGTACAATATGAATTGCATTTTTGTAACAGACGATCTCTGCTTTCACCTCTTTCAACCAGTCAATGCCAATTATCACATCAAAACTCCCTAACTCTACCGGTATCAAATCAATCTTAAACGTTTCGCTAACCAGTTTAATTTCTCTGTTCTGACATATTTTATCTGCTATAATTAATTTACCGTTCGCTAATTCGAGTAAAAATTTATTATCCAAAGGCGTCAATGGACAACTTAATTTAGCACAAAAATCTCTACTCATATAGCTTCTATCCGCACCCGAATTAAATAAAACATAAGCAGGTTTATCGTCAATAAGAAACGTACCCGTAACAAGCTCCGGGTCTTCCTGTGCTTCAACCGCATTAATGTTGAAGACTCTTCCACGGTTTTGGCCATTATTATTTACTTCGTCCGGGCATGCAGTTTTGTAATGGCCCGTCTTTCCGCACCCAAAACAAGTAATGGCGGCATTAAATGTTCTGATATTATTTGTTCCTTTACTCTTGTTAATCTTCGGTCCATAGATTCCACACTTTGCAGCACTGTGACCCGTTCTTTTGCATTTTGTGAATAACTCCCTACAGTAATTATCCTGATGGTATTTATCACACCTTAAGCACCTGGTTTTCTTCCTCATGTTGTCATTATTGTTGTTGTTGGGACGATTGTTGTTGTTGTTGGGACGGTTGTTGTTGTTGTTGTTGTTGTTGTTGTTGTTGGGATGGTTGTTGTTGCGATTGATGTTGCGGTTGTTGGGATAGTTGTTGCGATTGTGGTTGTAATTGTTGTTGTTGTATTGGTGACCCTTGTCATTATTTTCCTCCCACTTTCTCTTGACTTGTTTCATGTTGGCTTCTTTGGCCACCTGTTCTTTAATCCTTCCCTCAATCTGATTTATGAGTTTGTGAGCCATTTGACTTGCCTTTTGTATAGAGGCGGGCTCGTGTGAACTCACATCTTCTTGAATCCTTTCCGGTAACCCTTTTACAAATGCGTCGATTTTCTCTTCTTCATCTTCGAACTCTCCTGTACACAATAGGCACAACTCTTTGAATCGTCGTTTGTACGTGGTAATGTTGAAACCTTGCGTTCTTAATCCTCTAAGCTCTACCTTGAGCTTATTGATCTCGTTTCTGGGACGGTACTGTTCGTTCATCAAGTGCTTGAATGCTGACCACGGTAATGCGTAAGCAGTATCTTGTCCCACCTGCTCGAGATAGGTGTTCCACCATGTTAACGCAGTACCTGTGAAGGTATGCGTAACGTACTTTACTTTGTCTTCTCCAGTGCACTTACTTATGGCAAACACCAAATCAACTTTCTCGGTCCACCATTTTAGTCCGATTGGACCCTCGGTTCCATCGAATTCTAGAGGTTTACAAGCAGTGAATTCTTTGTAGGAGCATCCCACACGATTTCTTGTGGAATTAGTTCCACTTCTAGAACCAGAGTTATTGTTGTTATTTTGCATTGCGGCCTGCACTGTGGCTATGTTCGCAGCAAGGAAAACAAGGAAGTCTTCCTCATTCATGTTCAAGTTCTGACGAGTCGTCGGTGCCATTTCCTTCAAAAATAGCCAAAAGAATTAAGTTAATCATATAGAATTTAAGAGTAGTCAATAGTATTTCGTAGCATACTATGAACTTATTTATAAAAGCTTTTTCTTCATATTAGCATTTTATAGTTTTAATTCGGGTAGTACCTACCCGTTAAGTTCATACTTAGTAGCTACTATACAATTCAACCACTACGATTCTATATGAAAAACTAAATACAATAATATTTCGCGTTCAAACTATTATAAAATATTACAACTTACAATACCGTTATTTTACATATAGCATGAAATATAGCACACAATATCTTTGATACAAAGCAGTTGTGAAGACAATTCTAGTTAATACGCAAGTCGTTCAGCAAAAGCAATAAAGACACGTAATTCATAAGTCCAGAAACAAGTCATGCATTCTGGTTTTACTAAGACTATTTCCCATCCTTGGTCTTGTGGAAAATAACCGTTATGACCGTTGGCTAGGCAGCATGTTGTAACGTCGTCAAAAGGACGAGAGTTACGTAATGCCCTACAGCCCCGTAACAATCTAAAAACCTTATTTCTCACCCCAACTACTAAATTCGTCACTTGTGGGAATGTTTTATTTAACAGTTGCAATCCGATGTTCTTTTTCTCAATTTGGTGAGAAGCGAACATCACTAACCCGTAAACATAACATGCTTCTTTATGTTGCATGTTTGAAGCTCTTTCTAAAGAACTAAGTCCTATGTTGGGATATGTGGAGTCAAAATAGGTTCTCAACCCGTAGTATAAAATTGCATTTGGGTTTCCCGCACTTAATGATTTAAAGAAAACACGGTGTAACTTAAAGTCTCCCCAATATGATATACCTCATCTTTCAAAAGAAAGCCTTTTATAAACTAAGACATGCTTGGAATGTCTTTCAAATGTTCGACAAACTAATTTCGCCGTAAATAATTGTGCCGATGAATTCTGACCGACTCTAGACAAGATTTCATCAATCATATCCCCTGGTAGGTCTTCTAAAATTTTTGGTTGTCTATCCTTAACGTCCATTGTGTGTTTTATACTGTAAAATAGACAAGGATTAGATTTGTAAAAGATAGTTAATAAACAATACAAGCAATTTTTACATATATCATCAAAGTACAAGCACACTACAATACATATATTACAAAACATGATTACTCCTCTTCATTCCGACTCACTTGTTTCTTCCTCTTCGGACTTGGTTCGTTTCGCTAATATCCTAGGGATATATGATGTTCCTCTAATACGAGCCGTTGTTTTCACAAATGGTTTAGAAAAACCTGGTGGCTTGGATGTCCCCGGGTTATAGTTAAAACTTAAGAAATACGGGTGTTGACGGTATTTCCCATCAGGATATTTCATGTAAACATAAAGTTCATCGGGGTTGGAATTAGGTTTCTCTATTTTGATGCCTTTTCCCTTATTGTTTTCTTTTTCTTTTTAAATTGGGCCGGGGTAATTTCTATAACATCATCGGAATCGTCATCGGGATCCGATTCATCAGAAAATTGGTAATTTTCCCAATATTTTGCTTTCTCGGCAGAAACACCATTGACCATTTTTAACTTTGGTCCATTGGTTGAGGATTTTCTTTTATTTATCTGATTTTCTGTGGTTTCTAACATTTCCTCCTCCGGAACCTCTTCTTCCGGTTCCTCTTCTTCCGGTTCCTCTTCGGGAATGTGTGAATCTTCCCAAAATATATTTGACTCTTCATTATTATTAGGTGAGTCGATGAGATTTGTACTAGGGGTAGACATCTATCGCACAATATCAAACACGTTAAGAGATTATTATATCACATAATATTTACATGTTTACAATATATAGTTTCCAACAAAAAGTGTTAAGCAATCGTTTTTTAAGTAAACACGGTCGAAGTCCAGACTCACTAATGCATCCTAACAAACTCGGTTAGACACACTAATGCAAATTTCTGGTTCTCTAAGACCAACGCTCGGATACCAACTGAAATGTACCGTTCATAATGATTATAAACATTTCATATTAATTGATTTCGTTGCGAGGTTTTGACCTCTATATGAGACGTTTTTCAAAGACTGCATTCGATTTTTAAAACAACCATAACCTTTATTTTATCGTTAAAGGTTTTAAAAACATTATGACGATTATCAAATAATGATAATCTAAAATATAGCGTTATCACACGACCATTACATAATGGTTTACAATAATATTACACATCAACTTAAGTCTTCGAATGCAGTTTTTAAACAATATTATACAGGCATGCAGACTCCAATAGTGTCTTTATTTAGCATGCAACAGCGAAAGCTCTTAATAATCACCTGAGAATAAACATGCTTAAAACGTCAACAAAAATGTTAGTGAGTTATAGGTTTAACCTATATATTTATCAAATCGTAATAATGGACCACAAGATTTCATATTTCCATTTCTCATAAACAACATGCAATCTACATAAAAATTATTCATATGATGAACACCTGGTAACCGACATTAACAAATGCATCTAGAATATCCCCAATATACAGGTACACTCATCTTTATATAAAATCGAAGTACTAAAGCATCCATAACATGGATGGGGTTCGTTAGGCCCATAGATCTATCTTCAGGTTTCGCGTCAATTTGAGGGTCTGTTCCCAAATTCTTAGGCTACCAAGCTGAAAGGGTGATATCCGGTATAATGATTCAATCATAGAATATAGTTTCAAGTAATTGTGTCTATTTTATAAAACATTTATAAAACTGCATGTATTCTCATTCCAAAAATATTAGATTTTAAAAGTGGGACTATAACTCACTTTCACAGATTTTTCCTTCTTCGGAAAAATAAGACTTGGCCACGGGTTGATTCACTAACCTATAACAAATATATACATATATATCAAAGTATGATCGAAATATATTCATACCATATTGTATTATGTTTTAACGATTTAAGTTTGTTAAGTTTACAGTCCAACGTTGTAGTCCACAATTAATAATCCACAGTTAGTAGTACAGAAATAAATCAATATATATTATCTCGAATCAATCCATGAACCTGTGTATACAAGTCTCAGGCTAGATCACAACTTAAAGTATATATATTATTTTTGAATCAACCTCAACCCTGTATAGCTAACTCAAGCATTACTGCATACAGAGTGTCTATGATTGTTCCAAATAATATATATAGATGGCGTCGATATGATATATCAAAACATTGTATACGTGTCTATGGTATCCCAAGATTACATAATATATGTTAGAATACATGTATAATACAATATACGTCAGTTAGGATATGGTTAGTAAAGATTTTTGTCAATTCATCCCGTAGTCAAATTAACCATTTTAACCAATTTTGTTTTACCTATAACTTCTTCGTTTTAAATCCGTTTTGAGTGAATCAACTTGCTATGGTTTCATATTGAACTATATTTTATGAAACTAAACAGAAAATGTATAGGTTTGTAGTCGAAAATACAGTTTACAAGTCGTTTTTGTAGAGGTAGTCATTTCAGTAATAAAAACGACGTCTTGATGACCATTTTGAAAAACATATTTCCACTTTGAGTTTAACCATGATTTTTGGATATAGTTTCATGTTCATAAGAAACATCATTTTCCCAGAATAACAACTTTTAAATCAAAGTTTATCATAGTTTTTAATTATCTAACCCAAAACAGCCACCGGTTTCACTACGACGGCGTATGTCCATTTTTACGGTGTTCTTCGTGTTTCCAGGTTTTAAATCATTAAGTTAGCATTTCATATAGATATAGAACATGTGTTTAGTTGATTTTAAAAGTCAATTTAGAAGAATTAACTTTGTTTGCGAACAAGTTTAGAATTAACTAAACTATGTTCTAGTTATTACAAGTTTAAATCTTCGAATAAGATATATATATATATATATATATATATATATATATATATATATATATATATATATATATATATATATATATATATATATATATATATATGAATCGAATGATGTGATGAACATCATTACTACCTCAAGTTTAGTAGGTAAACCTACTGAAAGTGACAAGAAATGATCTAGCTTTAAAAGATCTTGGATGGCTTGAAAGTTCTTGAAGTAGAATCATGACACGAAAACAAGTTAAAGTAAGATTTTTTTACTCGAATTAAGATAGTTTATAGTTATAGAAATTGAATCAAAGTTTGAATATGAATTATATCTTGAATTAGAACGATAACCTACTGTAAATAACAGAGGTTTCTTGATCTTAGATGATTACTTGGAATGGATTAGAAAGCTTGGAAGTAGACTTGCAAACTTGAAAGTATTCTTGATTTTATGAAACTAGAACTTATAGAATTTATGAAGAACACTTAGAACTTGAAGATAGAACTTGAGAGAGATCAATTAGATGAATAAAATTGAAGAATGAAAGTGTTTGTATATGTTTTTGGTCGTGACTCATGGATTAGATATAAAGGATATGTAAGTTTATTTTCTTGTAAATAATTCATGAATGATTTATAATATTTTTGTAATTTTGTAAGATATTTCATGCTAGTTGCCAAATGATGGTTCTCACAAGTGTTGGTGACTCACAAGAGCTGCTAAGAGATGATCATTGGAGTGTATATACCAATAGTAAATACATTTAGAAGCTGTGTATTGTATGAGTACGAATACGGGTGCATACGAGTAGAATTATTGATGAAAATGAATGAGAATGCAATTGTAAGCATTTTTGTTAAGTAGAAGTACTTTGATATGTCTTGAAGTCTTTTAAAAGTGTACTAATACATCTTAATATACTACATGTATATACATTTTAACGGGGTCGTTAAGTCATCGTTAGTCGTTACATGTAAGTGTTGTTTTGAAACCTTTAAGTTAACGATCTCATTTAATGTTGTTAACCCAATGTTTATTATATCTAATGAGATGTTAAATTATTACATTATCATGATATTATGATGTATGAATATATCTTAATGTGATATATATACATTAAAATGTCGTTACAACGATAATCGTAACATATATGTCTTGTTTCGAAATTCTCAAGTTAGTAGTCTTGTTTTACATATTTAGTTCATTGTCAACACACTTAATAATATATTTAGTTATCATTTTATCATGTTAAATATACTGTAACAATATCTTAATATGATACATATGTATTTAGTAAGACGTTGTTATAACGCTAATTGTTATATATATCGTTTCGAGTTTCTTAACTTAGTAGTCTCATTATTATGTATATAAATCATTATTAATATACCTAATGAGATACTTACTTAACATAATATCATGTTAACTATATATATATCCATATATATATATATATATCATCATATAGTTTTTACAAGTTTTAACGTTCGTGAATCGCCGGTCAATTTGGGTGGTCAATTGTCTACATGAAACCTATTTCAAATAATCAAGTCTTAACAAGTTTGATTGCTTAACATGTTTAATGATACCGCAACCCGCAGGCTCACCGCGAATGTATGCGGACAATCACTATTGTGCGTATGCGTGTTCTTGTGTGCGGTATGCGGCGTGCGAATGCCTTTGTTCCCGGTACGGCGGTTGCTTAGCTGTCAAGTAAATATCTTTTCCATAATTATATCCGTGATTCGGGGGAGTCAGTTATGGATGAGATTATGATGATCTGGGACGATTCAAGAATTAGGGTTTGCCTATAAATACAAACCCCGATCATCGTTTACCGGACACAGCACATTACGTAACCATCGCATACGATACACATTACGTAAAACAGCATCATTCAGCATCTTTTCAAGGTTAACAGGTTAGTCTTTTGTAAGCTAGTACCTACAACCTTATTTGGGGCCTTCCGATCAGCGACCGCTATCGAAGGTGGACTTAATCACTTGGCCACCCCGCCGACATCATCATGTCGGCCAGGGTTATTCACGGTAGCCGGACCAGAGAGCCACGTTCTAAGATCCTTAAACCCCTCTTTACGTATTGAGCAGGCATATTAAACCCCTCGGTTAAAATATGCATGATCAAGTGGTGCTCTCATTGAGAGTCGAATTAATTCAAGACTGTTTAATTGCTTTTTCTTTTAAGGTTTTGAATTGTATGACTCGTTATTTACAAAATTTTTGAATTTTTTCTTTAACAGTATCATGACTTCCGAGGAATCATCGGAACATACCCAAACAGATGTTCAGAACGCACCGTCTGGTAGTCAACATACACCGGTTATGACTACGGAGGCCGCTACTCAGGCGGGATACACGATATACCCCCCACCTATATCCGGCGAACCCTTTCAGAGGTACAAGCCGATATATTCAGACGGGGTCACACCGCCAAGAGCAAACTCACCAGTCACAACCACGCGGCTGGACTTTTCGTCAGTGGATCCAAGGGTCATCTTTGCAGGCGTTGGCGGTGGAACAACGGGGCCGCATGTGGTTTGCTGCGGCCAGGTACCTATTTACAGTACCACTATTTCAATACCTCTGCATACGCAGAGCATTCAGCAGAATTCGTCATTTACACCGTTGCAACCTTGGCAACCACCGCGCCCAGTTTCACAATTTTTAACTCCTGAGGATGCGCAGGCGTTACTTAATAGTTGGGGATTTGGGGTCATCCCAGATGCGAACTCTCATTGGGCGCCGATAACAGCGCAGCAGCAAAGCACAGCGCATACAGTTGGGCTTTTAAGTGTGTATCCTCAAGTTTCGCAGATATCTGCGCCACAGGTTTCGCTTCCTTTACAGCCACCTGTGTACTCTGCGTCTTCAGGTTATCCCTCTTTTCCAACGCAGCAGCCTTGGTCATATCTGCGGACGCAGGGTCAACCTTGGCAAAATGTTCAAGGGCAGGCAAATCTTGCAAGTCAATTCATGCAGGCCGCACCTCCCGATATGGTTCACTTATTTTCACAACCTGACTTTGTTCAGGACATGATGAAGCGTTTCTTTGCAAATTTGAAAGGGGATCCTGTTAAACCACCCATCGAGCTACCGACTACCTTTGACAAGTTTCCTCCGCATATATCCGCGTACCCGTTTCCATCAGCACCAAAGATACCTAGCACGTTGGGTACTTACAATGGCCTGACCGATCCAGATGATTTTTTACAGCGCTTCGAAGGCGCAATGCGCACTCAAGGCTGGGTGGATCCGGTTGCGTGTCAGATATTTCCTATGACACTACAGGGTATTGCTCGTGAGTGGTTTAATAAGTTGCCGGCGGGTAGTATTGCCGGGTTTATGGATCTGCGGACGAAGTTTTTACTGCAATATCAGAATCAGAGACCACGCAAGCGCACTCACATTGAATGCCATGACATCGTGCAGAAGCCCAAGGTATCTTTGGGCGAATTTCTCACAAGGTATACTAATGAGTGCCTGCGTATACCAGATCTAAAACCAGAGCAACAGATTTCCGGACTCATACATGGTATAAACTCAGAACGTCATCCAACACTGGTAAGGCGTCTGCGCCATACAGTCCCAACAACTTATGCCGAGGCGCTTAATGAATGCCATGACTATATGCGGAGTGGCGAAGATAATGACATTCCAACAGCTAGCTCACGCAACGAGAGAAAGGACGATGATGATCGTTCGCGCGATCAAGGTCGCGGTAACAACTCTCGTGGAAGGTATCCTAGCGGTGGTCCAATCAGGAATGATAAAGGGAAATCAAGTGGCAATTATCGAAACAATAATCAGCGCGGCATCAATAATCAGAACTATGCGCTACTAAAAAGTTTGTCCAAAACGCCCAAGGAAATTTTGGCAACGGAGTCAGTATGCGCGACCTTCGCGGTTCCAACTCCGCTTACAGAATTTGGCAAGCGGGACAAAACAAAGTATTGTGAATTTCATGACGATTATGGTCATGACACCAATCGATGTAAAAATTTGATGGAACGGGTTCTGGAAACGCTTCGTGTAGGCAAGTTGGATCATCTAAAACCACCTAAAAAGGACAAGGGAAAGGCCGCAGAAGAGGCTCCGAAGTCTAAGACTTTCGCGTGGCAGAAAGTTGACAAAGCGAAAAATGCCGACTTAACCATTAACATGGTTGACGCAGAGAAAATCAGCCAGCGGAGAAAGTACAACGATCATCAGGATTGGGAGCTTCTCCCGATCACTTTCCCTCCTGTAATGTCAATTGATTCTATTAATGAGCCCATTATCATCAAGTGTCGCATCCCCGATTGCGGAATCCAGGTTAAGCGCATGCATGTTGACACTGGCAGCGGTGTCGATATTATGTATGAGCATTGTTATCGTTTCCTTCCGGCAGAAGTCAAAGCGCAGTTACGTCAGCCTGATATTACGCTATCAGGGTTCTCTGGAGAAAACTCGTGGCCGCTAGGCCGAATAGAATTAATGATAGAGCTTGCGGATGACAGGAACCCGCAGATGATCAGGCGTGAATTGGTCGATTTTTATGTGGTTCGTTCAACTTCACGATATAATGCACTGCTAGGGAGAAACTTTATACGGCGTTTTAACATTATCCCATCGGTAGTGCATGGTTTGATTAAGTTTCCCACAGTAGGAGGCGTTGCCACAGTTGCGTCACATCAAGCAACCGAGCTGTGTGGCTCTGTCGCGTCTGTAAGCGCTCCTAGCGTAGGAGAGCAACTTGCAAACTGTGCAGTAATAGCAAATCGCCTGCATCCGGATAAGCGAATTAAAATCGGCGCAGGCTTGTCAGCCGAAACGAAGGGCAAGTTGCATGGAATACTGTCAGCTAATGCAGATATTTTTGCATGGCGCGAGTCAGACATGACAGGGGTTCCGCGGGATATTGCGGAGCATAAGTTAAACGTTAATCCATCATTGACACCCGTTAGGCAAAAGAAGCGGCATATGGCCCTAGACCGCAGTGATTGGTTGTGCGCAGAGGTGGACAACCTTGTCAAAGCAGGCATTCTGCGGGAAGTGCGTTATCAGACATGGGTTGCAAATCCTGTGTTGGTAAAAAAGGCTGACGGTAACTGGAGGATGTGCGTTGATTTCAAAGATATCAATAAGGCATGTCCCAAGGACAATTACCCTCTCCCGGAGATAGACTGGAAGGTAGAATCACTATCGGGATTTAGGTACAAGTGTTTTCTGGACGCGTACAAGGGTTATCACCAAATCTTAATGGCTGCGGAGGATGAGGACAAGACTGCTTTTCATACGCCGCAGGGTATTTATTGTTACACGAAGATGCCTTTCGGTTTAAAGAATGCTGGCGCGACCTATCAGCGTGTAATTGACGCAGCATTCAAGCACCAAATCGATAGAAATCTTGAAGCGTACGTCGATGACTTGGTAATTAAAAGTAACACCGAAGAAGACATGCTCTCAGACATCCTGGAAACGTTTGCATCTCTGCGCAGGATCAACATGAAGCTTAACCCGCTAAAATGTAGTTTTGGGGAAGAGGAAGGCAAGTTTTTAGGTCATGTGGTGACAGCGCGGGGTATCAAGGCCAATCCCAAAAAGATTGAAGCCATTGATAATTTTCCATCTCCGAAGACAAAGAAAGATGTGCAGAGTCTAACGGGGAAGCTTGCGGCTATCACACGGTTTCTGTCGAAAGCCGCAGAACGACAGTTGCCATTCTTCAATACTTTGAAAAATTGTTTGAAGAAAAAAGACTTCGTATGGACTCAGGAAGCGGAATCAGCCTTTCAGGAGATGAAAAAGGTGCTTGCAGAATTACCAACACTTACTGCGCCAGTATCAGGAGAAACGCTAACGCTGTACCTCGCGGCATCGAAGGAAGCTGTCAGCTCAGTCCTCATCGCGGATCGCGGAAAGACGCAAATGCCGGTCTACTTCGTAAGCAAGACGCTGACATCAAGTGAAGTAAACTACTCACCAATAGAAAAGCTTGTATATGCGCTGGTCCATACGGCGCGGCGTTTGCGCCGATATTTTCAAGCACATCCAATCGTGGTTCTAACTGATCAACCAATCAAACAGGTTGGTAAACGCCTACTTTGCGGCAATGACCGGGGTTACCGCATTGACTAACGCAATCATTTTTCTTTCAGGTGTTGTACAAGCCTGAGATTTCTGGCCGAATGGCTAAGTGGGCAGTTGAATTAGGTGAACATGAAATAAATTTTTCTTCGCGCAGTGCGGTTAAGGGTCAAATACTTGCTGATTACCTAGCAGAATTACCTGCGGAGGTCGAGGCATCAGCAGAACATCAGGATCCACCTGCACCAACTTTGTCACCATGGGAATTGTACACCGATGGTGCATGCAGCGCATCTGGTGCAGGTGCCGGTGTAATTTTAACAGGCCCGGATGGCGAAGAGCATACATACGCACTGCGGTTTAATTTTGCTGTTACAAACAACGAAGCAGAGTATGAGGCTCTGTTAGCAGGTATGCGCATTGCGCATAGGTTAAATGTTAAAATTTTGCACGCTTATGTGGATTCAAAGCTAGTATGCAGTCAAGTCAGCGGAGATTTCGAAGCGCATGACATAGCCATGCAGCAATATCTATCGCTTGTTCACAACCTCGCTGACCAGTTTGAAGCTTTTCAAATCTCTCACGTAATGCGGGGGCAAAATAAGAAAGCGGATGCGCTAAGCAAACTGGCTGCCTTGGCTTTTGATCATATGGGGAAGAAAGTTCTAATAGAAGAACTCAATGCGAAATCCATTGTTATGATGCCTTTAGTGGCACCAGTCGAGGAATCAAGCTCAACATGGATGATGTAGTGACCCGAACTTTTCCATGTTTATATATATATTAATTGAGATTGATATTTATATGATTAAATGTTTCGAACATGTTAAGCAATCAAACTTGTTAAGACTTGATAAATTGAAATAGGTTTCATATAGACAATTGACCACCCAAGTTGACCGGTGATTCACGAACGTTAAAACTTGTAAAAACTATACAATGACATATATATGGTTATATATATAGTTAACATGTTTTTATTATAAGTATGTATCTCATTAGGTATTTTAACAATGAGTTATATACATAAAAATGAGACTATTAATTTAAGAAACTCGAAAACGATATATATAACGATTATCGATATAACAACGTCTTACTAGGTACATATGAATCATATTAAGATATTGATACACTTGGTTAATTATGTTAAATGATAAGTAAATATATTATTAAGTGTATTAACAATGAAATACATATGTAAAAATAAGACTACTAACTTAATGATTTCGAAACGAGACATATATGTAACGATTATCGTTGTAACGACATTTAACTGTATATACATCATACTAAGATATATTATATATCATAATATCATGATAATATAATAATTTAACATCTCATTTTTTATAATAAACAATGGGTTAACAACATTCAACAAGATCGTTAACCTAAAGGTTTCAAAACAACATTTACATGTAACGACTAACGATGACTTAACGACTCAGTTAAAATGTATATACATGTAGTGTTTTAATATGTATTTATACACTTTTGAAAGACTTCAATACACTTATCAAAATACTTCTACTTAACAAAAATGCTTACAATTACATCCTCGTTCAGTTTCATCAACAATTCTACTCGTATGCACCCGTATTCGTACTCGTACAATACACAGCTTTTAGATGTATGTACTATTGGTATATACACTCCAATGATCAGCTCTTAGCAGCCCATGTGAGTCACCTAACACATGTGGGAACCATCATTTGGCAACTAGCATGAAATATCTCATAAAATTACAAAAATATGAGTAATCATTCATGACTTATTTACATGAAAACAAAATTACATATCCTTTATATCTAATCCATACACCAACGACCAAAAACACCTACAAACACTTTCATTCTTCAATTTTCTTCATCTAATTGATCTCTCTCAAGTTCTATCTTCACGTTCTAAGTGTTCTTCATAAATTCCAAAAGTTCTAGTTTCATAAAATCAAGAATACTTTCAAGTTTGCTAGCTCACTTCCAATCTTGTAAGGTGATCATCCAACCTCAAGAAATCTTTGTTTCTTACAGTAGGTTATCATTCTAATACAAGGTAATAATCATATTCAAACTTTGGTTCAATTTCTATAACTATAACAATCTTATTTCAAGTGATGATCTTACTTGAACTTGTTTTCGTGTCATGATTCTGCTTCAAGAACTTCGAGCCATCCAAGGATCCATTGAAGCTAGATCCACTTTTCTCTTTTCCAGTAGGTTTATCCAAGGAACTTAAGGTAGTAATGATGTTCATAACATCATTCGATTCATACATATAAAGTTATCTTATTCGAAGGTTTAAACTTGTAATCACTAGAACATAGTTTAGTTAATTCTAAACTTGTTCGCAAATAAAAGTTAATCCTTCTAACTTGACTTTTAAAATTAGCTAAACACATGTTCTATATCTATATGATATGCTAACTTAATGATTTAAAACCTGGAAACACGAAAAACACCGTAAAACCGGATTTACGCCGTCGTAGTAACACCGCGGGCTGTTTTGGGTTAGTTAATTAAAAACTATGAAAAACTTTGATTTAAAAGTTGCTATTCTGAGAAAATGATTGTTATTATGAACATGAAACTATATCCAAAAATTATGGTTAAACTCAAAGTGGAAGTATGTTTTCTAAAATGGTCATCTAGACGTCGTTCTTTCGACTGAAATGACTACCTTTACAAAAACGACTTGTAACTTATTTTTCTGACTATAAACCTATACTTTTTCTGTTTAGATTCATAAAATAGAGTTCAATATGAAACCATAGCAATTTTATTCACTCAAAACGGATTTAAAATGAAGAAGTTATGGGTAAAACAAGATTGGATAATTTTTCTCATTTTAGCTACGTGAAAATTGGTAACAAATCTATTCCAACCATAACTTAATCAACTTGTATTGTATATTATGTAATCTTGAGATACCATAGACACGTATACAATGTTTCGACCTATCATGTCGACACATCTATATATATTTCGGAACAACCATAGACACTCTATATGTGAATGTTGGAGTTAGCTATACAGGGTTGAGGTTGATTCCAAAATATATATAGTTTGAGTTGTGATCAATACTGAGATACGTATACACTGGGTCGTGGATTGATTCAAGATAATATTTATCGATTTATTTCTGTACATCTAACTGTGGACAACTAGTTGTAGGTTACTAACGAGGACAGCTGACTTAATAAACTTAAAACATCAAAATATATTAAAAGTGTTGTAAATATATTTTGAACATACTTTGATATATATGTATATATTGTTATAGGTTCGTGAATCAACCAGTGGCCAAGTCTTACTTCCCGATGAAGTAAAAATCTGTGAAAGTGAGTTATAGTCCCACTTTTAAAATCTAATATTTTTGGGATGAGAATACATGCAGGTTTTATAAATGATTTACAAAATAGACACAAGTACGTGAAACTACATTCTATGGTTGAATTATCGAAATCGAATATGCCCCTTTTTATTAAGTCTGGTAATCTAAGAATTAGGGAACAGACACCCTAATTGACGCGAATCCTAAAGATAGATCTATTGGGCCTAACAAACCCCATCCAAAGTACCGGATGCTTTAGTACTTCGAAATTTATATCATATCCGAAGGGTGTCCCGGAATGATGGGGATATTCTTATATATGCATCTTGTTAATGTCGGTTACCAGGTGTTCACCATATGAATGATTTTTATCTCTATGTATGGGATGTGTATTGAAATATGAAATCTTGTGGTCTATTATTATGATTTGATATATATAAGTTAAACCTATAACTCACCAACATTTTTGTTGACGTTTTAAGCATGTTTATTCTCAGGTAATTATTAAGAGCTTCCGCTGTCGCATACTTAAATAAGGACGAGATTTGGAGTCCATGCTTGTATGATATTGTGTAAAAACTGCATTCAAGAAACTTATTTTGTTGTAACATATTTGTATTGTAAACCATTATGTAATGGTCGTGTGTAAACAAGATATTTTAGATTATCATTATTTAATAATCTACGTAAAGCTTTTTAAACCTTTATTGATGAAATAAAGGTTATGGTTTGTTTTAAAATGAATGCAGTCTTTGAAAAACGTCTCATATAGAGGTCAAAACCTCGCAACGAAATCAATTAATATGGAACGTTTTTAATCAATAAGAACGGGACATTTCAGTTGGTATCCGAGCGTTGGTCTTAGAGAACCAGAATTTTGCATTAGTGTGTCTTATCTAGTTTGTTAGGATGCATTAGTGAGTCTGGACTTCGACCGTGTTTACTTGAAAAATGATTGCTTAACAAATTTTGTTGGAAACTATATATTTTTAACATGTGAATATTATGTGATATATTAATCTCTTAACGCGTTTGATATTATGTGATAGATGTCTACCTCTAGAACAAGTCCCATTGACTCACCTAATAATAATGAAGAACCAAATGTAAATTGGAATGATTCGTGGACTGATTCACAAGTTCCCGAAGAAGAACCGGAAGAAGAGTCGGAACCGGAAGAAGAATCGGAACCGGAAGAAGAATCGGAACCAGATGAAGAAATAGAACCGGCGGGGGAAATAATAAAACGGTTAAGTAAAAGAAAATCCTCAACCAACCGACCAAGGTTAATTATGGTCAATGGTGTTTCCGCCAAGGAAGCAAAATATTGGGAGGATTACCAATTCTCCGATGAATCGGATTCCGACGAGAATTCCGATGATGTTATAGAAATTACCCCAACTGAATTTAAAAAGGCAAAAGAAAATAATAAGGGAAAGGGCATAAAAATAGAGAAATCTAATTCCAACCCCGATGAACTTTATATGTATCGTCAACCCCCGAAGTCCTTAAGTTGTAACAATGACCCGGGAACCTCTAAACCACCAGGTTTTTCTAAACCAATGTGGATAACGACGGCTCGTATTAGGGGAACATCATATATCCCTAGAAACTTGGCAAAACGAACCAAAACCGAACAAGAAGAAACGAGCGAGTCGGAATAAGATAATTATATTCGTGTGGTGTAATATATGTAATATAGTGTGCTTATGCTTTATGATATATGTAAAAATTGCTTGTATTAATAAGTATTTTTTTATGAATCTAACTCTTGTCTATTTTACAGTATAAAAACACAAAATGGATAGACAACCCAATATTTTAAGAGACCTACCTGGAGACATGATTGATGAAATCTTGTCTAGAGTCGGTCAGAATTCTTCGGCACAACTATTTAAGGCGAGATCAGTTTGTAAGACATTCGAAGAACGTTCCAAGAATGCCTTGGTTTATAAAAGGCTTTCGTTCGAAAGATGGGGGATATCACATTGGGAAATCCATAAGTTACGATGTGTTTACTTTGACGCATATATTGCGGGGAACCCAAATGCTATTTTACGCAATGGGTTAAGAAATTATTTTGACTCAATATATCCGAATATTGGGCTTCGTGATTTAGAAAAAGTGGCTAACATGCAACATAAAGAAGCATGTTATGCTTACGGATTAGTAATGTTCGCTTCTCACCAAAGTGAGAACAAGAACATCGGCCTACAACTATTAAACAAAACGTTCCCACAAGTGACGGAGTCGGTAATTGGGGTAAGAAATGAGGTTTTTAGATTGTTACGGGACTGTTGGACATTACGTAACCCTCGTCCCTTTGACGACGTTACAACACGCTGTCTTATCAACGGCCATAACGGTTATGTTCCACAAGACCAAGGATGGGAAGTAGTCCTAGTAAAACCAGAATGCATGACTTGTTTCTGGACGTATGAATTACGTGTCTTTATTGCCTTTGCTGAACGACTTGTGTACTAGCTAGAATTATCTTCACAACTATCTTGTATCAAAGTTATTGTGTGCTATATTTCATGCTTTATGTAAAATAAGCGGTATTGTAAGTTTGTAAAATATTGTATAAAAGTTTGAACGCGAAATATTATTATAACCAGTTTTTCATATAGAATCGTAGTAGTTGAATTGTATATTAGCTACTAAGTATGAACTTAACGGGTAGGTACTACCCGAATTTAAACTTATAAAACGCTAATATGAAGAAAAAGCTTTTATAAATGAGTTCATATTATGCTACGAAATACTATTAACTACTCTTAATATTCTGTATGATTAACTTGTTCCATTTAACTATTTTGAAGGAAATGGCACCGACTACTCGACACACCGTAAATATGAATGAAGAGGAATTCCGTACTTTTCTAGCTTCAAACATAGCCGCAGTACAGGCTGCGCTACATACCAACAATAACCTTGGATCTAGCAGTACAGGAAATCGTGTAGGATGCACCTACAAAGAATTCACTGCCTGCAAACCTTTGGAATTTGATGGAACCGAAGGACCGATCGGATTGAAACGGTGGACCGAGAAGGTTGAATCGGTGTTTGCCATAAGTAAGTATATTGAAGAGGACAAAGTGAAGTACGCTACGCATACCTTCACAGGTTCTGCGTTAACATGGTGGAATACCTATCTAGAGCAAGTGGGACAAGACGATGCGTACGCACTACCGTGGTCAGCATTCAAGCACTTGATGAACGAGAAGTACCGTCCCAGAACCGAGGTCAATAAGCTCAAGACAGAACTTAGAGGGTTACGAACCCAAGGATTTGATATTACCACATACGAAAGACGATTCACAGAATTGTGCCTATTGTGTCCGGGAGCATTCGAAGATGAGGAAGAGAAGATCGACGCGTTTGTGAAAGGATTACCGGAAAGAATCCAAGAAGATATAAGTTCACACGAGCCCGCCTCCATACAACAGGCATGTAGAATGGCTCACAAACTCGTGAACCAGATTGAAGAAAGAATTAAAGAACAGACTACTGAAGAGGCCAATGTGAAGCAAGTCAAAAGAAAGTGGGAGGAAAACGGTGATAAGAATCACCAATACAACAACAACAGTAATTACAACAATAATCGCAACAATTATCCCAACAATCGCAACATCAATCGCAACTACAACAAACGGCCCAACAACAACAACAATAATAACAACAGCAACTACAACAATCATCCTAACAACAATAATAACCGCAACAACAACAACAATCAGAAGCAGCTATGCCAAAGGTGTGAAAAGTATCACTCGGGGTTCTGCACCAAATTTTGCAACAAGTGTAAAAGAAATGGTCATAGCGCGGCGAAGTGTGAGGTCTACGGACCAGGGGTTAATAGAACGAAAGGAACAAATGGTGTCGGAACGAGTAATGGCGGAGCAAGTAGTGTCGGAGCAAGTTATGCCAATGTAGTTTGTTATAAATGTGGAAAACCGGGCCACATTATTAGAAATTGCCCGAACCAGGAGAACACGAATGGACAAGGCCGTGGAAGAGTTTTCAATATTAATGCGGTAGAGGCACAGGAAGACCCGGAGCTTGTTACGGGTACGTTTCTTATTGACAATAAATCTGCTTACGTTTTATTTGATTCGGGTGCGGATAGAAGCTATATGAGTAGAGATTTTTGTGCTAAATTAAGTTGTCCATTGACGCCTTTGGATAGTAAATTTTTACTCGAATTAGCAAATGGTAAATTAATTTCAGCAGAAAATATATGTCGGAATCGAGAAATTAAACTGGTTAGCGAAACATTTAAGATTGATTTGATACCAGTAGAGTTAGGGAGTTTTGATGTGATTATCGGTATGGACTGGTTGAAAGAAGTGAAAGCGGAGATCGTTTGTTACAAAAATGCAATTCGCATTATACGAGAAAAAGGAAAACCCTTAATGGTGTACGGAGAAAAGGGCAACACGAAGCTACATCTTATTAGTAATTTGAAGGCACAAAAACTAATAAGAAAAGGTTGCTATGCTGTTCTAGCACACGTCGAGAAAGTACAAACTGAAGAAAAGAGCATCAATGATGTTCCCGTCGCAAAAGAATTTCCTGATGTATTTCCGAAAGAATTACCGGGATTACCCCCACATCGATCCGTTGAATTTCAAATAGATCTTGTACCAGGAGCTCCACCAATAGCTCGTGCTCCTTACAGACTCGCACCCAGCGAGATGAAAGAACTACAAAGCCAATTACAAGAACTTTTAGAGCGTGGTTTCATTCGACCAAGCACATCACCGTGGGGAGCTCCTGTTTTGTTTGTCAAGAAGAAAGATGGTACATTCAGGTTGTGTATCGACTACCGAGAGTTGAACAAACTTACCATCAAGAACCGCTACCCACTACCGAGAATCGATGACTTATTTGATCAACTACAAGGCTCGTCTGTTTATTCAAAGATTGACTTACGTTCCGGGTATCATCAAATGCGGGTGAAAGAAGATGATATTCCAAAGACTGCTTTCAGAACACGTTACGGTCATTACGAGTTTATGGTCATGCCGTTTGGTTTAACTAATGCACCAGCTGTGTTCATGGACCTTATGAACCGAGTGTGTGGACCATACCTTGACAAGTTTGTCATTGTTTTCATTGATGACATACTTATTTACTCAAAGAATGACCAAGAACACGGTGAACATTTGAGAAAGGTGTTAGAAGTATTGAGGAAGGAAGAATTGTACGCTAAGTTTTCAAAATGTGCATTTTGGTTGGAAGAAGTTCAATTCCTCGGTCACATAGTGAACAAAGAAGGTATTAAGGTGGATCAGGCAAAGATAGAAACTGTTGAAAAGTGGGAAACCCCGAAAACTCCGAAACACATACGCTAGTTTTTAGGACTAGCTGGTTACTACAGAAGGTTCATCCAAGACTTTTCCAGAATAGCAAAACCCTTGACTGCATTAACGCATAAAGGGAAGAAATTTGAATGGAATGATGAACAAGAGAAAGCGTTTCAGTTATTGAAGAAAAAGCTAACTACGGCACCTATATTGTCATTGCCTGAAGGGAATGATGATTTTGTGATTTATTGTGATGCATCAAAGCAAGGTCTCGGTTGTGTATTAATGCAACGAACGAAGGTGATTGCTTATGCATCTAGACAATTGAAGATTCACGAACAAAATTATACAACGCATGATTTGGAATTAGGCGCGGTTGTTTTTGCATTAAAGACTTGGAGGCACTACTTATATGGGGTCAAAAGTATTATATATACCGACCACAAAAGTCTTCAACACATATTTAATCAGAAACAACTGAATATGAGGCAGCGTAGGTGGATTGAATTGTTGAATGATTACGACTTTGAGATTCGTTACCACCCGGGGAAGGCAAATGTGGTAGCCGATGCCTTGAGCAGGAAGGACAGAGAACCCATTCGAGTAAAATCTATGAATATAATGATTCATAATAACCTTACTACTCAAATAAAGGAGGCGCAACAAGGAGTTTTAAAAGAGGGAAATTTAAAGGATGAAATACCCAAAGGATCGGAGAAGCATCTTAATATTCGGGAAGACGGAACCCGGTATAGGGCTGAAAGAATTTGGGTACCAAAATTTGGAGATATGAGAGAAATGGTACTTAGAGAAGCTCATAAAACCAGATACTCAATACATCCTGGAACGGGGAAGATGTACAAGGATCTCAAGAAACATTTTTGGTGGCCGGGTATGAAAGCCGATGTTGCTAAATACGTAGGAGAATGTTTGACGTGTTCTAAGGTCAAAGCTGAGCATCAGAAACCATCAGGTCTACTTCAACAACCCGAAATCCCGAAATGGAAATGGGAAAACATTACCATGGATTTCATCACTAAATTGCCAAGGACTGCAAGTGGTTTTGATACTATTTGGGTAATAGTTGATCGTCTCACCAAGTCAGCACACTTCCTGCCAATAAGAGAAGATGACAAGATGGAGAAGTTAGCACGACTGTATTTGAAGGAAGTCGTCTCCAGACATGGAATACCAATCTCTATTATCTCTGATAGGGATGGCAGCTTTATTTCAAGATTCTGGCAGACATTACAGCAAGCATTAGGAACTCGTCTAGACATGAGTACTGCCTATCATCCACAAACTGATGGGCAGAGCGAAAGGACGATACAAACGCTTGAAGACATGCTACGAGCATGTGTTATTGATTTCGGAAACAGTTGGGATTGACATCTACCGTTAGCAGAATTTTCCTACAACAACAGCTACCATTCAAGCATTGAGATGGCGCCGTTTGAAGCACTTTATGGTAGAAAGTGCAGGTCTCCGATTTGTTGGAGTGAAGTGGGGGATAGACAGATTACGGGTCCGGAGATTATACAAGAAACTACCGAGAAGATCATCCAAATTCAACAACGGTTGAAAACCGCCCAAAGTCGACAAAAGAGCTACGCTGACATTAAAAGAAAAGATATAGAATTTGAAATTGGAGAGATGGTCATGCTTAAAGTTGCACCTTGGAAAGGCGTTGTTCGATTTGGTAAACGAGGGAAATTAAATCCAAGGTATATTGGACCATTCAAGATTATTGATCGTGTCGGACCAGTAGCTTACCGACTTGAGTTACCTCAACAACTCGCGGCTGTACATAACACTTTCCACGTCTCGAATTTGAAGAAATGTTTTGCTAAAGAAGATCTCACTATTCTGTTAGATGAAATCCAAATCAACGAAAAACTTCAATTCATCGAAGAACCTGTCGAAATAATGGATCGTGAGGTTAAAAGACTTAAGCAAAACAAGATACCAATTGTTAAGGTTCGATGGAATGCTCGTAGAGGACCTGAGTTCACCTGGGAGCGTGAAGATCAGATGAAGAAGAAATACCCGCATCTATTTCCAGAAGATTCGTCAACACCTTCAACAGCTTAAAATTTCGGGACGAAATTTATTTAACGGGTAGGTACTGTAGTGACCCGAACTTTTCCATGTTTATATATATTAATTGAGATTGATATTTATATGATTAAATGTTTCGAACATGTTAAGCAATCAAACTTGTTAAGACTTGATAAATTGAAATAGGTTTCATATAGACAATTGACCACCCAAGTTGACCGGTGATTCACGAACGTTAAAACTTGTAAAAACTATACAATGACATATATATGGTTATATATATAGTTAAAATGTTTTTATTATAAGTATGTATCTCATTAGGTATTTTAACAATGAGTTATATACATAAAAATGAGACTATTAATTTAAGAAACTCGAAAACGATATATATAACGATTATCGATATAACAACGTCTTACTAGGTACATATGAATCATATTAAGATATTGATACACTTGGTTAATTATGTTAAATGATAAGTAAATATATTATTAAGTGTATTAACAATGAAATACATATGTAAAAATAAGACTACTAACTTAATGATTTCGAAACGAGACATATATGTAACGATTATCGTTGTAACGACATTTAACTGTATATACATCATACTAAGATATATTATATATCATAATATCATGATAATATAATAATTTAACATCTCATTTTTTATAATAAACAATGGGTTAACAACATTCAACAAGATCGTTAACCTAAAGGTTTCAAAACAACATTTACATGTAACGACTAACGATGACTTAACGACTCAGTTAAAATGTATATACATGTAGTGTTTTAATATGTATTTATACACTTTTGAAAGACTTCAATACACTTATCAAAATACTTCTACTTAACAAAAATGCTTACAATTACATCCTCGTTCAGTTTCATCAACAATTCTACTCGTATGCACCCGTATTCGTACTCGTACAATACACAGCTTTTAGATGTATGTACTATTGGTATATACACTCCAATTATCAGCTCTTAGCAGCCCATGTGAGTCACCTAACACATGTGGGAACCATCATTTGGCAACTAGCATGAAATATCTCATAAAATTACAAAAATATGAGTAATCATTCATGACTTATTTACATGAAAACAAAATTACATATCCTTTATATCTAATCCATACACCAACGACCAAAAACACCTACAAACACTTTCATTCTTCAATTTTCTTCATCTAATTGATCTCTCTCAAGTTCTATCTTCAAGTTCTAAGTGTTCTTCATAAATTCCAAAAGTTCTAGTTTCATAAAATCAAGAATACTTTCAAGTTTGCTAGCTCACTTCCAATCTTGTAAGGTGATCATCCAACCTCAAGAAATCTTTGTTTCTTATAGTAGGTTATCATTCTAATACAAGGTAATAATCATATTCAAACTTTGGTTCAATTTCTATAACTATAACAATCTTATTTCAAGTGATGATCTTACTTGAACTTGTTTTCGTGTCATGATTCTGCTTCAAGAACTTCGAGCCATCCAAGGATCCATTGAAGCTAGATCCACTTTTCTCTTTTCTAGTAGGTTTATCCAAGGAACTTAAGGTAGTAATGATGTTCATAACATCATTCGATTCATACATATAAAGTTATCTTTTTCGAAGGTTTAAACTTGTAATCACTAGAACATAGTTTAGTTAATTCTAAACTTGTTCGCAAATAAAAGTTAATCCTTCTAACTTGACTTTTAAAATCAGCTAAACACATGTTCTATATCTATATGATATGCTAACTTAATGATTTAAAACCTGGAAACACGAAAAACACCGTAAAACCGGATTTACGCCGTCGTAGTAACACCGCGGGCTGTTTTGGGTTAGTTAATTAAAAACTATGAAAAACTTTGATTTAAAAGTTGCTATTTTGAGAAAATGATTGTTATTATGAACATGAAACTATATCCAAAAATTATGGTTAAACTCAAAGTGGAAGTATGTTTTCTAAAATGGTCATCTAGACGTCGTTCTTTCGACTGAAATGACTACCTTTACAAAAACGACTTGTAACTTATTTTTCCGACTATAAACCTATACTTTTTCTGTTTAGATTCATAAAATAGAGTTCAATATGAAACCATAGCAATTTGATTCACTCAAAACGGATTTAAAATGAAGAAGTTATGGGTAAAACAAGATTGGATAATTTTTCTCATTTTAGCTACGTGAAAATTGGTAACAAATCTATTCCAACCATAACTTAATCAACTTGTATTGTATATTATGTAATCTTGAGATACCATAGACACGTATACAATGTTTCGACCTATCATGTCGACACATCTATATATATTTCGGAACAACCATAGACACTCTATATGTGAATGTTGGAGTTAGCTATACAGGGTTGATGTTGATTCCAAAATATATATAGTTTGAGTTGTGATCAATACTGAGATACGTATACACTGGGTCGTGGATTGATTCAAGATAATATTTATCGATTTATTTCTGTACATCTAACTGTGGACAACTAGTTGTAGGTTACTAACGAGGACAGCTGACTTAATAAACTTAAAACATCAAAATATATTAAAAGTGTTGTAAATATATTTTGAACATACTTTGATATATATGTATATATTGTTATAGGTTCGTGAATCAACCAGTGGCCAAGTCTTACTTCCCGATGAAGTAAAAATCTGTGAAAGTGAGTTATAGTCCCACTTTTAAAATCTAATATTTTTGGGATGAGAATACATGCAGGTTTTATAAATGATTTACAAAATAGACACAAGTACGTGAAACTACATTCTATGGTTGAATTATCGAAATCGAATATGCCCCTTTTTATTAAGTCTGGTAATCTAAGAATTAGGGAACAGACACCCTAATTGACGCGAATCCTAAAGATAGATCTATTGGGCCTAACAAACCCCATCCAAAGTACCGGATGCTTTAGTACTTAGAAATTTA
The DNA here is from genome assembly GCF_046630445.1 of Rutidosis leptorrhynchoides. Taxonomy (NCBI): domain Eukaryota; kingdom Viridiplantae; phylum Streptophyta; class Magnoliopsida; order Asterales; family Asteraceae; genus Rutidosis; species Rutidosis leptorrhynchoides. The sequence goes on from NC_092340.1 coordinate 170,047,607, forward strand.
TATCATATCCGAAGGGTGTCCCGGAATGATGGGGATATTCTTATATATGCATCTTGTTAATGTCGGTTACCAGGTGTTCACCATATGAATGATTTTTATCTCTATGTATGGGATGTGTATTGAAATATGAAATCTTGTGGTCTATTATTATGATTTGATATATATAAGTTAAACCTATAACTCACCAACATTTTTGTTGACGTTTTAAGCATGTTTATTCTCAGGTAATTATTAAGAGCTTCCGCTGTCGCATACTTAAATAAGGACGAGATTTGGAGTCCATGCTTGTATGATATTGTGTAAAAACTGCATTCAAGAAACTTATTTTGTTGTAACATATTTGTATTGTAAACCATTATGTAATGGTCGTGTGTAAACAAGATATTTTAGATTATCACTATTTGATAATCTACGTAAAGCTTTTTAAACCTTTATTGATGAAATAAAGGTTATGGTTTGTTTTAAAATGAATGCAGTCTTTGAAAAACGTCTCATATAGAGGTCAAAACCTCGCAACGAAATCAATTAATATGGAACGTTTTTAATCAATAAGAACGGGACATTTCAGATGACGCCCATTGTGGCTTTTCTGCGGGATGGCACTTCTCCTGCAGATTCCGCTGATGCAAAGAAAGTCCGCGTTAAGGCACCGCTGTATGCCCTTAAGGGTAACGTCCTATATCGAAAGAATTATTTGGGACCGCACTTAAGGTGCATTGGCCTGAAAGAGGCGGAGGAAGTTGTATGCGAGGTGCATGAGGGTGCATGCGCACTCCATTCGGGGCACAGGTCCATTGTGTCAAAAATAATGCGGCTAGGATATTATTGGCCCACCATGTACGCGGATACTGCGCGCATAGTTAAGCAATGTGAATCATGCCAAATACATGCACCTATTAGCAGAGCACCTGCGCATCCAATGATACCAGTCTCCTCACCGTGGCCATTCTGCAAATGGGCAATCGACATAGTCGGACCATTCCCAAAAGGCCGAGGAAACATCAAATTCTTGATTGTTGCAATCGACTATTTCACAAAGTGGGTCGAAGCGAGACCGCTGGCAGCAATCTCAGGAAAAAGGGTTCGAAATTTTGTATGGGAAGACATCGTCTGTCGATTTGGTATACCAAACGAAATTGTTAGCGATAACGGTACGCAGTTCGCGGGTGACCCTTTCCACAGCTGGTGCGCGGAGCTTAATATTAAGCAAACTTTTACATCTGTCGCGCATCCGCAGGCGAATGGCCAGTGCGAAGTCACCAACCGGGATATAGTAGCTGGAATCAAAGCTAGGTTGGGTCATGGTCGCGTTGGTTGGGTGGATGAACTACCGAAGGTTTTATGGGCGCATAGAACAACACCTAAAGCAAGCACTGGTGAGACCCCGTTCAGTTTGGTCTATGGATCAGAAGCTGTTGTACCCGCAGAAATTGGGGTACCAACGTTCCGCATACAAAATTTTAATGAGCAAAATAACTCTGAAGCTTTGCGGGAAAATCTTAATTTACTGGAGGAGCGCAGACTCTCTGCGGCTGTCAACGAAGCAAATAACAAGCAAAAAATCGCAAAGTACTATAATCAGCGTGTGCGTTCGCGCTCTTACAAGTGCGGTGACTTGGTTTGGCGTCAAAACGACGCAAGTCATGCGGAGGATACTGGGAAGCTGGGCCCCCATTGGGAAGGTCCATACAGGGTAGCGAAGGCAAACAATACCGGGGTGTACCATCTCAAGACACTAGATGGAAAACCTGTTAAACGCACTTGGCATGCGACGTTATTGAAAAAATGTTATATGTAGCTAGGTGGACCTGATCACTCCAGTTTATTGTAGCACATTATTTTTTCTATGTATTTTTCGTCCGTTTGGATGTGTCGCGGTTGTAATTGTGATTAATGCCAATTAAATATTTACTCGCGCATACTTTTGTTGTTTAAATCTTTTTTGTATGCGGTTCCTGCCTACTTAAGGGGTGTCCTCTAGCCCCCGTGCGGCAGAAGCCTGTTTGGTTACAAGGCTAGACGTTAACGGCAGGCAAAGGGAATTGGTTTTCCCCTAGCCAAGCGCCACGCAGACTAGATGGCTGCAAAGTCGACTTAAAAAATTACAAGCATTGGTTTGCTTGTGAGTAATTACTCTCGCATTGGTTTGCGTGAGGAACTCAAAGCATAAAAACATTGCCTTGTTTTTAGTTGCGTTGCTTACCATACAGCTATAGTGCACCTCTAGTACATGACAAAGCGATAACGCAGTAGCTTTCGAGTCTAAATTATTAAAGGGTAATTGTTAAAGTATTGTTTTATTTTACGCAGTAATACCCGCATACGCATGAGTTTTGGTTAACTATGCGCATGGGCATGCGGTTCACATTTTGTTTTGATTCGCGATATATAAACAAATAAACACACTACGCATGCATATCAGGAATATATATACATCAAATTAAGTTGTTACATAAGAGGTAATTGTTTGTAACGCCTGCCCAACACGGGACTTAGGGCTGCAAAAATACAAATACCTGCCTAAGCATAGGACTTACGGCGCAATCCAACACTAATAATCCTCCTTTAAAAACCCATCGATGGACATGTTCGGGTCCGCAGCGAATGCGTTGATTAGGGGGATAGGGATGGACTTGATGGCTTCTTCCGCCTCCATTAACGCTGCAGCCGTTCCCTCTTTTAGCTTCTTTTGAACGAAGTCGGGGAACGGCGGTGTTAGACCGCAAGCTTGGATTACCTCCTGCACAGCCTTGTTGATCTCATGGTCCCTGACCGCATCAACGTAGGCATTGAACTTGTCGGACACAGGCTCTGAGTCCATCACCTTTTGCGCAATGGTAGGGAGTGCGGTGCGCAGCTTCGCTAGATCCGCCTCTGCCAGCTCGCGGTTGGTAACCGCGTCATCCCTTTCCCTCGTAACTTTCTCAAGCTCCGAACGCAAACGTTCTGCATCCCCCTTCGCCTGCTCAACCGCACCAACCAGCTCACGGCTCTTTTTTCTTTCCTCAATCAGCGCGGCTTTGGTTTCATTCGTGGTCGACTCAACCGCCTTGCGCGCCTCCTCAGCAGCATCCCTATCCTTCTTGACCTGATCTACACCCGCCTGCAGAAGTCCCAGCACTACCTCTTTGCGCAAAGCTAGCTGGTATATGCTGGAAGAGCGGCGGGCCTGATCCGCAAACATGCCGAAAAATACAAGGCCGTTTTGAATAAAGGCATTGTGTGCCTGGTTAAACGGTAGAGCGGCCAGTTGCTCGCGGAATTCGTCCGGAAAGATTTGCTGCAGGAACGCAGACTGCTCTGCGGCATTTTCTGCGGAAGACTGTGTGAGTTGGCTGAGGTTGGCAACGCGGAAGCTACCTTACGGAGGAGTTGGTGTGGAATCGGAATCCACGTGTATTGTCTTATCCTTTGATGTGGCGGTAGCTTGGAGATCTGAGTTGACCCGCTGGGTGGACGGCTGCGTCTCCTCCACATGCTCTGCATATCAGTAAATAGTTATAACGTGAACTTTATTCTGCGGTGAAGATGCAAGAAATGGGCGCTTACCAGTGATGGGGGGAAGTAGTTCTGCGGAGCGTGGCTCGATTGGAACAAAGTTATCGTTCCGCATGTCCTCCCTTTGTTTGGGAGTCATCTTCTTCTTCTTCTGCTGAGCCGCAGAGGTCTCAGCTGCTTTGCGTTTGTTGCCGGATGCCGCCGGCAATTGCTCCACGTTTTCGCTAGTTTTCTCCTACTCTAGCTGTACGTTCACATCTTGCTTGCGGAAGGAGATCCCCGCAATCTCTTCCGCAGTCAGCACCTTCTTCATCCTCATTTCTGCAAAGATACGCGCATGCGTTAGATAATATACATACAAAAACAGTTTAGTACGCGATTATACTATTCCTACCCTTTCCATCCGGTCCGACTATGGCTGGGCGTACATCCTCCCATGGCCAGTGTGCGGATATCTTCCCTAGCCGCAGCATTACGTTCCCATATGATCGATGCACTAGCTGTGCGTTTGCACACTCCGCTAATAGTTTCCTTTCATCCTCATCCAGGGCGGGGGTCTTGTTTACATCCTTCTCCACCTTCTCGAACCATATCAACGTTTGCGGGAAGTTTGCACTCACCACAGTTTGGTCGACGAAAAAGAATGTCTCTTTCCAATTCCCCGCATTCGATTTTGGGGTCTTGGTGAAGTTTTGACGAGCGAAGAAGGTGAACCACGATTTTTGGTGGTGAGCTAGTCAGTATAAATGGCAAAACACCTTCACCAGGGGCACTTTCTTGAGTGCAACGCACCACATCTCGAACAAGACTATTTTTCCTATAGCGTAAGGGTGTAACTGACCTAATCCGACCTTAAAATCATCTAGCACGCCCAGGAAGAAATCAGTGGGAGGAACCCTAAAGTTGCCATGCTTAAAAGCATGTTCGTAAATAGCCACCTTTTTCTCCGGTGGCTCGTGGGCTCGCTGATTAGACAAAGGGGGCACCGGATTGTACTTGGCTAAGGGAGGATACTGTTTCACTAAGTAATCTATGTGCTTCTGCTCTATAACAGACTCTACGCTATCTACATACGTCTCGTTAGCTTTAGTCATTTTCTAGGAGTAATCGGATGAATACTAACCTTTAAATGGTGGCCGGAATGTTCGATTTTTGATCGGAATTCAAATTGGCAGCGTAACGAGGAAGCTTGAAGCAGGGAAGTGGAAATGAGCTGCGAAATGGAGTATTTATAGGGCAGATTGGATGGAGTGGTGTGATCGTGGCTGTACACGTGTTATGCAATTGACGGCCAGCACTTTATTTGTGCGCGTGGATGCCAGTTGGGTATGATTACATGTGCGCGCGTGGTTGGCACGCACCTGACACACTGCCACTTTATGTCATGTCCGCCGAATGGGCTTCTGCAATTTTAACAGGCATTTAATGGCATCGAGGCGCACGCGGAATATTAAATGCTAGCCGTTTTCTTGTTTTTTCTTTTGCTTAATAGTTTGATATCATACGCCTCGCGTCATATAACATCAAACTGGGGGGACATAATGATACCGCAACCCGCAGGCTCACCGCGAATGTATGTGGACAATCACTATTGTGCGTATGCGTGTTCTTGTGTGCGGTATGCGGCGTGCGAATGCCTTTGTTCCCGGTACGGCGGTTGCTTAGCTGTCAAGTAAATATCTTTTCCATAATTATATCCGTGATTCGGGGGAGTCAGTTATGGATGAGATTATGATGATCTGGGACGATTCAAGAATTAGGGTTTGCCTATAAATACAAACCCCGATCATCATTTACCGGACACAGCACATTACGTAACCATCGCATACGATACACATTACGTAAAACAGCATCATTCAGCATCTTTTCAAGGTTAACAGGTTAGTCTTTTGTAAGCTAGTACCTACGACCTTATTTGGGGCCTTCCGATCAGCGACCGCTATCGAAGGTGGACTTAATCACTTGGCCACCCCGCCGACATCATCATGTCGGCCAGGGTTATTCACGGTAGCCGGACCGGAGAGCCACGTTCTAAGATCCTTAAACCCCTCTTTACGTATTGAGCAGGCATATTAAACCCCTCGGTTAAAATATGCATGATCAATGTTGGAAATATTTAATCATGTAAATATAGTTTTAATTTAATATATAATCAAGGGATAATCATTGAAAAGTTCGAGTCACTACATAAACTACCCAAATCTTGGTCGAATTTCCAAAAGCTAAACCCTCGAGAGCCACTACTAATTCAAACGGATACCTTTGCCCTTGTGCACACCGGAGCTCATATACCACATATACGCTAGTAAAATAATTAGCATACCATCTCAAGTACAAAGCTAATAACTTCCAATACCGCAAGTAGCATAATAAATAGCATATAATCGAAATAATACAATATGCTACACTACAACACATAACCGTGGTTAACCAATCGTACAAGGGATGGTACTCAAATTTCTCATCGGTGTTCATAACAACCATTAGAGTACTTAACACATCGTACACTAATCCCACGGGTGGTATATTAACACATCGATGCTTCACCCAGGGTGGCGTCTTAACACATCGACACTTCACCCGTAATAGTTCTTGGAGTGGCATCTTAACACTTCGATACTTCACTCCGAGTGGTGTCTTAACACGTCGACACTTCACTCTTCATATGGCTTGGGGTGGCATCTTAACACATCGATACTTCACCCCAGATGGCGTCTTAACACGTCGACACTTCATCTATTACTTTCTTGGAGTGGCATCTTAGAACATCGATACTTCACTCCTCATATTACTTTGAGTGGTGTCTTAGCACATAGACATTTCATTCGTCACATGAAATGTGGTGTCTTAGCACATCGACACTACACATCTCACGCTACAATAAATAAATACATTATATACCTACACATATAATTATTCCACTCACCTTAACGATTCGGTGACGGTTTTATAGTTCCGCAAGATTTAAAGCAAAGTACCTAATACAATAAGTACTCAATCAACACACAAACTAATTGGACTAAACACCAACAATTCACTCATGTGCATTTAATGACTTAAATGCATTAAATGCCCCATTTACACCAAAATTGTCCATTTAAGGTCGAGACCATCGTAAATCACTAAAAGCTAGTGATTAAGGTCCAACAACACTAACTAATACAAAAATTGGGGTATTTCATACCCATCTTTCCCAACTAGGTCAATCATTATCCATTTGACCATTTTAAAGTCAACACACCCATTTCGGGTCATCCACTAACCCAAATAACACCCATTCATTTAATATCTAGGTGTGCTAGTAAATAACTAACCAATTAAGACTCAATAACCTCAATTATCACTTTGAAACCCTAGGTTAGTTACTATTGAGTCTTCATGACTCAATCTTACCCAAGAACACCCAAAATCACCAAATATAGGTTTTATTTTCACCATTTACCCAACCCTAACCCATATATAAATTAAAGTAAGGAAATCAAAGTAAGGACATACCACCACAATCAAAACGTAGCTAGTGGATAGATGAACAACTTTAATACACGCGCTTTGGCCCGAAATCAACTTCTTCCGCCTTGATTTGAACTTTCTCTCTCTCAAAGTGTTTCTTACGCTAGAACTTTAATTTGGAGAGATGATGTGGTTGGTGATAATGTTGAATGTGTTTCAACTACCACACAACTGGCCACTGCCCTAAACTCATCCCCATGTAAAAATACAAGAATGCCCCTCATTAAACTTTAATTTAAAAAGCAGGAATCTGTGCACAGGAGCAGTGCGCGGCGCACACACTTACCCCTGCGTGGCGCGCACGAAGGTCTGGACAGTTTCTGACCTTTGTTTAAATACACAATGACACCCACACTCTATGTACCATATTTACACTACTGTACAATAATAATTTCGGTCTTACAACTCTCCCCCACTTGAATCGGAGCGCGTCCTCGTGATCCAAGCCGCATGACAAGAGGGAAGATACACCAACACAAACTCTTCGGGCTCCCACGTAAACTCGGAACCTCTACTATGACGCCATTGAACTTTATAAGTTCTCACCTCTTTATTTCTCAACCTTTTCACCTTTTCATCGAGTATAGCAATCGGCTCCTCAACATATTCTAACTTGTTGTTTAGCTCAATCTCATCTAATGGCACCCATGAAGAATCATCCGCAAGACACTTACGGAGATGGGAAACATGAAATGTATTATGGATCCCCGTAAGCTCTTCGGGTAATTCCAAACGATACGCAACTTCACCACACGAGCTAAAATTTTAAATGGCCCAATGTGACAACCCGGAAATTTCTGACCAAATTTAAACTTAATCTTTATATGTTTCTGACACGATAAGCAAAGTCTGTAATATTGATTCTCAAAATTTTTGAACTAATATTATATATTTAGTTAACCTTTGACTATTGACCGACGATTTACGAACATCTATTTGTAAATATATATATATATATATATATATATATATATATATATATATATATATATATATATATATATATACACAATAAGTTGGAACATTAATTATTAAAATTTATTATAAATAACTTGCAATGTGTATTTAAAAACTGATTTATGTATATTAAATAAAGATATAAACATATATATAATTTCAAGTTATTTAGTAAACAATAGTAACATTCGTTTATTGATTCGATTGATATTTAGCTAAGTTAACTAAAACGTTTAAGATGAACAAGTAAAACACTAATTTGCTATAATATTTTCGAATTGCTACAGTATCCGAAAAGCTACAGTGTTTTTGAAAACCACTATTTGCTACAGTAAAAATCATTTTGCTACAGTAAAACACTATTTCAAAATGAAAATGTATGTATATTTTACAAATGTTATAAAATATAATATTAACTTAGATATAAAATGTTTTGATTTAAAATAATATTATTACATATTAAGAAGTTGAATTATAGAAGCAAATGACCAAAACACTCGAATGTAAAAGTTATACTTTGAGTAATATAGTTTATTGATAATTTAAGACTATATTTTGACAAAGGTACGAATCACGAAACGTAAAGTACAAGTTTTCTTAGCGTACGAAAGGACGTTCGAAAAACCAGAACCGGAACATAAGTCGAGCGTCAACGTATAAGTTATCGGACCTAAAATTACAAGTCAACTATGCACATGAATATAATATAATATATATAATTAATATAAATTATATATATATATATTATATAAATATATTAATATGTCGACAAGCAAGAAAACAAATGAGTGTGGGCTGGAAAGGCACCCCATGCGATCGCATGGGGAATGGCCTATAATGCCATGTGATCGCATGGCAGGGTTGTTGAGGCCAATTACTATAAAGCTCGATGCTTTCTGGCCGAATTCATCCATCTGTTTCTCTCAATCTCTCTACAATATATATATATATATATATATATATATATATATATATATATATATATATATATTAATATTATTATTATTATTAGTATTATTATTATTATTATTATTATTATTATTATTATTATTATTATTATTATTATTATTATTATTATTATTAATATTAAGATTAATATTATTATTATTATTAATCGTATTATTATTATTAGTAGTATTATTATTATTAAGTATTATACATAAAATACTACGACGAGGTTCTGCTCGCATGTTTTTAAAACGAGTTTTACGAGCGGGATAGAGCTAAGGAAATTATGGGTTATAGCTTTGGAGGTTATGGGTATAGTTCGGGGGTATAGCTCGTGAGTCAAACCTAGTATTTATCATCTCCGTAGCATCTACGTACTTTCCTGCAATATTGAATCACAATATTGATACGTAAGCATTCATATCTTATCTGTTATATATTAATAGTGTATCCATGTCTAGTGCTCGAGTATATATATTTATGCATGCTTGTATGCTTTAATTTTGTCATTAGATAGTTTATGATGAATCACGAATTTGATACATATGCTACTGATATAAGGTATATGATATGCATGTTATTGGAAAGCTGGCGAAAAATTAATAACTTTTCATTTAGAAATCGCGTGATTTCGATGAACGGATTAAAAGATATGGTCAACTGATTTATGTTTGACGTTAATTGAAATTGTGATGGAAACTGTAAACTAATATTTAAACAACTTATCTATGAGATTAATAAATTGAATTTTTAGATATTACTAATCGAATAAATGAATTTCTATATAAGGCACGTCTCGTTTTGTTGAACAATTGTCAAAGTTGACCGTCTTATCATGTTTTAAAGCTTTATAAACACTATATTCTGATTCTACAAGTATTGGAAAACTATGTGAAATAATAAAATATTTTCGATTGCCATGATAATTCAAATATAATATAACTCCTGAAATAGTAATATTTTGAGTTTGATAAACTATAAATTCGTTCAATTATCAAGACTTTTACTATGTTAATAAACATGTATAGATTTAAAGATCATATTGGGTCATGTTGACTTTTGTGATGACTTTTGTTAACTTTTACATGTCGGTCTCGAGCATTAGGATTTTGATACACTATGACCTGACCTAGCTTGTTAGACATGTATTGACCAACATATGTTCTCTAGGTTGAGATCTACGGTTATTTTGCATTCCGAGTTTCGGTCACATTTCGGTGAATGACTTTATGTGCTGCTAAGGTGAGTTTCGTATGCTCCCTTTTAAATTGCTTTTTCAATCTATATTTTTGGGCTGAGAATACATGCACTTTATTTTAAACGCAATGAATACAAGTACATACTAAATTCTACACCGAGTTTGAACCGAAAATCCCTTAGCTTTGGTAACTAGTAGCTGCTAGTTATAAGAACTGGTGGGGGCGAATAGTTGTATATGGATCCATAAGGCTTGACATCCCCGCCTATTCCAGGTATAGAAACCCTAGCCTGAACTATAAAACAGACATATACTATTTGAGTTTAGTACACGTTGAATTGCGTGTATTGTACATGTTGGTTGCATGTATGTTAAAACAGGGGTACTTATTATAACGTTAAAGTTTAGTTACCAGGGTACTCAATCTTGTAGAATATTTTGATAAACGTTTCTAGATGAAACAACTGAAATCTTGTGATCCACCTTTATATACAAATTATGAGCAACATTAAAACTATGAACTCACCAACCTTTGTGTTGACACTTTAAAGCATATTTATTCTCAGGTCCCTAGAAGTCTTCCGCTGTTTGCTTATATGTTATACAAGCTATTGTGCATGGAGTCATACATGCTTTATTTGAGAAAATGTTGCATTCACAAATTCATCACCATGTATCTTATTTTGACTGCATTATCAACGGATGTAGTATTGTAAACTATTATTTACGGTGATTGTCTATATGTAGAAATCATCAGACGTCAAAAACCTTGGAATTAAATATTCATTTATGGTGTGCCTTTTCAAAAGAATGCAATGTTTACAAAACGTATCATGTAGAGGTCAGTACCTCACTGTGAAATCGATGAATGATGTATTCGTCCAAATGGATTTGTACGGGTCATCACAGTTGGCATCAGAGCTTGAGGTTATAGGGAACCAGAATTTGCATTAGTGTGTTTAACTGGTAATTGTTAGGATGCATTAGTGAGTCTGGACTATGACCGTATCTGTTTTTACTGAGTTTTACTTATCATTTCTTGTCAGAAATTACATGCTTATCATTCTTAAATCTAGACTCGTTTCCTACATTTATTGCATACATAGTGTACAGATGAATTCATATCTTAGCATATCTATTACTGTAAACTTTGCTTGACATCTTCCAAAAATTCCTCCGTGATTTATGGAATTTTGGTATAATATATACATATGTAAATTATGTATTGAAGAGTACCAATCTAAATTCTATAATCTATTTAATATCAAAAATCATCTCTCTAATTATACAAGATGGATCCTGTATCTAGTTCAAATTCCTTAAACTCCGACAGCTATTCCGATATGGATATTCACCTGAACTCCGAAGACAGTGTAACTGGAATGGATCAACCAATCAGCCATCATCTATTCTGGATGAATTGGGGATGGGTTTGTAGCCTACTTAGTCATTGGAGACAAGAAGAAGGTGATCCCTTCCATCTACCACATTCCCCTCTTGGTGAAGAACCTGAAGCACTTACCGGCGAACCTGTTCGTAATACCATTTTCTCTCTCATCTCTAGAGTATCTCGTCATGATTATATACTATCTCAAATTCTGGATCTTATTCATCTGCTCGCCCGAACTGCCAATCATCCCGGTGTAGTAGAAGAAGTCAATGAGCTTCGCGCTCGGGTAGTGGCTTTGGAGAATATGGTGCAAAGATTACAAGTACCAGCAGCATCACCGGCATCAACAGTACCACCATCATCAACACCAACAGTATCATTACCACCACCAACAACAACATCCGCATCCCACACCTCAACATCACAATTTGTACTCGAACATCAACATCATATGCACCATAGATACCAAGGAATACCAACAACAACAAACGATGAAGTATTGATTCATAACTTCATCGAAGAAATATTCTGCAGAGAATATGTAGTTTCTAAAAGTTTTAGAGATTACTTATTCTAGTTCTAATTGTAAACCAGATGAGTGAGCGAATAGAAATGATAAAATAAAACCTTGATCGGAATGGTGCACGATTTACAAGCTAGGTCTGTTTTACCAGCAGCATCAAGTACCGTCAGCATCGTCAGCATCAGCAGCATCTACAACATCACAAGCTCCGCCAGATCCATAATCACTTCAAACATCATCACTAATCAACAACGCGTATATCGTATCAACGAGTTATGAAGTATTAACTCATTCCCTCTGAAGAAATTATATGTATATTTTATATATATATATATATATATATATATATATATATATATATATATATATATATATATATATATATATATATATATATATGAATTTTGAGATCAAAATAAATCTTTTCGTACTAAGCTATTACGTGTGAATCTTAACTAGTAGGTACTACTCGGTTAGTTCATGTTACTGATATGCTATGATGTACATCCTTCATTAACCATAATCTCCGTTTCAACTCAATGAATTCCATTTCATAATAAACTAAGTATATTATTCAATTATATGTTTGATTTTATACTTTCATTTTCGATGTACTTGAAACTTTTCAGAAAACATCATTCGTACCTTGCGAAGTTAGCAAGAGTTCCATGAGCACCAACATGATTTACTGAGGAAATATCAATAAAACTGAATAACGAAGTATTGATTACATTAGTGAAATACTCCGCGAAGATTATGAAATCTTTAATGTTTTAGAGATTACTCATTTCTAATCCAGTCGAAAATGAAATGAGCTTAATATGATATTAACTCATTAAATCTATATTACATCTGAAGAAAATATACATACATATATTTTCATAAAGACTGTAATAAAATTCTCTGGTACAAAATATTACTTGTGAAACTTTTAACGGGTAGGTAATACCCGAAAGATATATAAATTCACAATTAATATGTTACATTCTTCGATTATGATTCAGCAAATCATCAACTATACTCATTATTTTCACAAGGATATACATTCTTTCCTAGAAATCAAAACAACCATTCGCATCCAAATTTGATTACATATTATGATTTTGAAAAAGCAGAATCCAAGACAAGATTTAACAGAAAACATCACTCTTAGATTCTTACATCTTTCAAATGCCATACTTTGAATTCAAAACTGTACAAGAACATCATATGTATACATATAACATTCATCTCTTAGAATTATGAGCTTTCATTCTGAAATTCTGAAAAGCAACCAGTCTACGAATCAATACTCTGAATGTTGAAAAAGTTAGAGGAAGCAGCAAAAACTGTAAACAACCTTAACAGTTGAAAGTTTGATGATAAAGAGTAGTGGCTGAAGAAGCTTAGAAGATGAGAAAATTTGGTACTGAAAAACGGATAGAGCAAACTGTGATAACCCGTCCTAATCCATAAGGGCGAATACATTACATTTGGTTACATCGCGAGGTATTTGACCTCTATATGATACATTTTACAAACATTGCATTCGTTTTTAAAAGACAAACTTTCTTTACATCGAAAGTTAACAGGCATGCATACCATTTCCTAATAAATCAAACTATCAACGACTTCTTATCAATCTTGATGAACTTAATAACTCGAATGCAACGTCTTTTGAAATATGCCATGAATGACTCCAAGTAATATCCTTAAAATGAGCTAATGCACAGCGAAAGATTTCTTTAATACCTGAGTATAAACATGCTTTAAAGTGTCAACCAAAAGGTTGGTGAGTTCATTAGTTTATCAAAAACAATCATTTCCAATAATATAATAGACCACAAGATACTCATATTTCGAAAACAATCTGTGCAGGTCTGCTCACTGCTGGAAAATCATTCATACGATATATAAACACCTGGTAATAGACCTTAACAAGATGCATATAGAATATCCCCTGCATACCGGCATTCCGCACGGTCATGCAAAAGCATACAAACATGCCACTCTTTTAAATATGATGGTTGTGTACACCTCACAAACAGATCATATCTTTTAAAGCTGGCGGTTGTATACCTATTTCGAAGTACTAAAGCAGTTCAAATTCTCTGACTGGGGCTTGTGAGTTCCCATAGATCTATCTTTAGGATTCACGTCAATTAGGGGCTCAGTTCCCTAATTCTTAGATTACCAGACTATAAAGGGGTGATATCCGGTGTACTCGTAACTCAATCGTAGAATGTTTTTAAGTACTTGTGTCTATTTTGTCAAACATTTATAAAAGCAGCGCATGTATTCTCAGTCCCAAAAATATATATTGCAAAAGCATTTAAAAAGGGAGTAATGAAAACTCACGATACTGTATCTTGTAGTAAAAATACATATGACGGCATTGAACAAATGTAGGGTTGGCCTTGATTCACAAACCTATATCATTTATATATATATATATATATATATATATATATATATATATATATTAAAACATATACTCGTAATCGAATAAATCTATATATTCTTATTAATGATGTATTTATTATATTTAATAGTTTATAAGTTTCATTATTTATTTATATATTTTTATTTTATATATAGAAATATTAATATAGTTAAGTTATGTAATTTAAATATATTTTTGTATATGTATTTTTTATTTTTATACTTATAACCTTATCAATATCTTTAAGACCTTTATTCTCATAATCAAAATAATTTTTAATAATAGTAATAATGATAATAATAATAATAATAATAATAATAATAATAATAATAATAATAATAATAATAATAATAATAATAATATTAATAATAATAATACTAAAGATGTTACTTTTAATGATATTTCTAGTTTTAACAAAACGACATATTTAAAAATAATGTTACTTGTAGTAATAATGGTAATAATAATAATCCTAATACTGATAATATTCATAATAATACTTATAATAATAATATCGATAATAATGGAAATCATGATTTTTAAACATGATGATAATAGTAATATTAATGATAAATATATTAAATTTCATTATGATAGTAAAATTAAAACTAATAATACTTAATATTAATACCTAGGGATAATATCAATAATAATGATACTAAATATTCTAGTGTTAGTATTACTAATAATAATAATAATGATAATAATACTAATAACTATATTACTAATAATAATAACAATTAATAATAATTAATAATAATAATAACAATAATAATAATGAAATAATAATAATAACAGTATTAGTAATAACTACCTCAAAAGCTTTTCCCAAAAACAAAATGCCCCAGACAGGGCTCGAACTCACGACCTCCTGCTAACCCAACACCCTCATGAACCGTCCCTCTGTCCTTGCATATCTGTTTATTATTAGAGTCTTAATTTAATTAACCCAATTTTTATCTGTTTCCCTTTCTCTACTTCTAAAAAAAAAACGTTCACCAGGCCCAAACATAAATCACAGCCCAACAAAGAATAAGACTTGGCCCAAGGTATAAACGTTCCAATAGCAAACAAATAAAGGAGATCGGTTTCTTTATCTTGTTTTCAAGAATCCCAGCCGATTAAACAGATAATTAATAATATCATCATCTTCTTTTTAAACTAACAAATTATCATCACCTAACCATACCATCGATCATCATCATCTTCGTGTCACACGTTCTTCATCTTATCTATCATCTAACATCACCATCTTCCTTAGTGCATCGCCATCATCATTCTCGCATTACACAGTCGTCATCATCATAATACATACTGCTATCGATATCATTATACATCATCAATAGTTCAATACCATTACTATCGCCCTACACCATTATCATTATCATTTGTATTCGTTCTAACAGAAAACATGAACTGGAATTTCGGCCCAACAACACATTCATAAGCCCAATTACTAAAACATAATCACAGCCCAAGAAGCCCAAACGAGTAGAGGTTGATCTAGTAGGGTTATTTGGTTTATGAATTAGAGAATAAATACAGCAGAAGTACAAACAGTTTATGGTGGTGGTCGGTTCGTACAGAAAGAAGAAACAATGAAATATAGTAAGTTGGGTTTGAGGATTCATGATTGTGGTGGGTTTTTGGCAGCCCAACTAGAGAGTAGGAAGATGGTGGTCCAACAAGCAGTCAGTCCACTTAAAATGTGAATGATCATGACAGATCGTGGTCCAATTACAAGGTAGAGTTCGGTGGCTTTTTAATTAAAACAGATACAATCGACCAAAAAGCACAAGTGGGTCTTGATGGTTTAGCACTTTCTTGTTGGGTAGTAGACACCATAATTATACTTGTAAGTAATTTGAAACAGCAACAACAACTTTAACTATCTGTTGTTCGTCGAGTAGGAAATAAAAAACATATACCGTGTTTTGGGTTGTTGAACCGTGGAAAGAAACAGAAAATGTATAGCAGCATTTTATATAGGTTATCAATGGTGTGTTGATGGTCGTGAGGTTGTACATGTTGTTTCGAAAAGGAACTAGTTTATGAGGAGGTTGTGGAGTTCGAGTAGTATAGAAATCGAAAGATGGAGTAGTAGTGTGGTTTTACTTCGTTGGTTTATAAATGGGTAAAGTGGTGATGAAAGTGGTGGCGGATCATGGGTGGAGGATGGCAATGATGGTGATTGTTAAACAAGAAACATGAAACTTATATAGTAGCAACAATGAATATCACAAAGTGAGGTGGGTTTTGATGGTTGTTGATTAAACAAGAAACGAAATTAGTAAACAAGCGTACATACGTGTGATGCGTGGTCGAACAGGAAAATAACATATGGTATAACAGCTGCAGCATCTATAATAGCAACGAAAAAGAAGATAAATAATTACAATTTTAACTAAGGGTGGTGATAGGTTATGGTGGTGGCTATGTAGCCGAAAGAAAATGGTGTTCTTTTGGGGGTTTGGGTTATTAATCGAACCAGGGATAGAGAAGGAATCGAGTAGCAGGTGATTTTTGGGTTCTCAATGCATACTTGTATGTGTATTATATATAAGCACAATATTACTATATCAATCAAATATGTGATTGATGTATGAGCTGGGGTCCTGGTCGAATAGAACGATAACATAATATAAAGTTGGGATATAGTCGAATAGAAAGATAACAAAATATAAAGTGGGTTTCTTTTCATGACATAAAGTTGGGATAATGTATTTATATAAAATTAGAATTAGAATCACTTAGTGGGAATATAAAACAAAGAAAAAAATAGTGTTCGAATAATAATATATAATATAATAATAATTATATTATAATTTAAAATTTAAACGTGTGATTAAGTTAGCCGTCGTCTACTATTTCATTTACGGACTGAAATTCATGCTCCGTTGATAATTAGTAGCGGATAAAAGTCTTCGGAAAAATCCCATATTTTTAAATTAACTATATTTATTTATTTTGGTCATTATGGTATAAAATTCGATCCTTAATTTGTTAAATAAAAATTACATCAACTGTCCCTCTCATTTCTGGGTAAAATGTAAAAAATGTTCAAATTTAGTTATTAGCTCCTAAATACATTTTTAATAAGCCTATAATCTATATAACTTATTTTCGGATCACCGTTTATTTTAAAATTACATAAGTTTGAATTTTACTTGCTTAATATCAATCGGAACATCAAACGAGTATTACATTCATTTAATATTTATTTTTAATATACTTTATTTAGATATTTAGATATATTTTAAATTATAATTATTATAATATCCTATTTTTATTTTATTAATTTTTAATAACAACAACATATAATACTTCAAATTATATTTCGAATTATTATTTATATATACATACACACATATCTATTTACAATTAATTATTCGTGAATCGCCAAGAACAGTCGAAGGTCAAATGAATATATGAATCAGTTCAAAATTTTCGAGTCTTAATATTACAACTTTGCTTATCTTGTCGAAATTATATAAAGATTATGTTTAAATTTGGTCAGAAATTTCCGGGTCGTCACAGGACCTACCCGTTAAAGAAATTTCATCCCGAAATTTGATTTGGATGGTTATGGCTGACAATAAGTATGTTTTTAAGACGCATATGAGCTAGAATTTAGAGTTTTATCATCATTGAATAATATAGATAAAACAACTCGATTATGTGAAGAGTACGAATGAAACTATTGCAAAAGAGTGAAAAGAATAAATGTAGGTTCGTATTAACCGGTGACGTAGTGATGTTATGCGAGGTGTATACGAAATTGTTATATTTTTGCTAGGAAATACTATTAAATACGATACAATTTTACACAAGTTATTTATTTATTTATAGAGTGGATATACTTAAACCTTGCTACAACACTATAGGCAGTGTACCTAATCATACAGTAGTGTAGTTTTTAGTAACTCCGGTTTGTTCTGCAGGGAGCTAGCCAAGTTTAACGCTATATTTTATTTTAAACTATATTTGTATATAAATATATATATAAGTAGTATTATTATTATAAAAAGGGGGTTTTACCGTTTAATGACCGGTTTGTCGGTTTTATGTCTTAAGTCACAATTAAAACCTAATGTAAAATATTAAATATAAATACAACTTAATTTAAAGCGTAAAGTAAATGACGATAAATAAAAATGCGATAATTAAAAGTACGATAATTAAAAATAAAATGACAGTAAATAAAAGTGCGATGAGATATAAAATAAAGGAATTATGCTTATTTAAACTTCCGTAATCATGATGTTTGATGTGTTGATTTTAATTTATTACCATGGGTCAATTGTCCTTTATACTGGATTATTCGATATGTCCATACGGTTTTGTCCATAATAGTCCATCAGTCATAATTATAAAGTGCGAGAGTCTAAGTCAAATTATCCTTATACCCAAAGTCAAATATTCCAACTAATTGGGGATTCGAACTGTAACAAGGTCTTAATACTTTGTTTAATGAATACACCAGGTTATCGACTGCGTGTAATCCAAGGTTTTACTACTTTGTTAACAATTACACCAATTACCCTTGAATGTAATCCACCCCTGTTTTAATGAGTCCATTAACTATTAATCCATCACCGTGTCCGATAAAATGAACAATAATTTGTATTTATAAATATCCCGCCCACCGTACCCGATTAAGCGTATGTGGTTATATATAGATACGTCAAATTGTAACCTTTATATTAAATTAACGAGGTGTCGTTTAGTTAATCTAAAGCCCATTAATAGCCCATAGTCTAATTTCCACAAGTGTCGTTCTTTTTGTCCAAACCCCAATTATGGTACAAAGCCCAATTACCCCGTCTTTAATATTTAGCCCAACATCATGATCACTTCGGCTTAAATAAGCATAATAATAACTTAGCTACCAGACATTAATTTAAAAAGGTTAAACATAACATACAATGAGTATTAATCGCGTAGTGTTACACGGACAGAATTTCGACTTACAAACTTAAAACATTCGCCACTATAACCTTATTATTATTAACTTAAAATTAAAATTAAAATTACAATATAAATATATATATATTGAGAGTATGATGATAGATTAGAAAAAGGTGTGTAAAATTCACCCGAAATACGCTGCAATTTATAGATGAGGCCTGACACTTGAAGCCATGCGATCACATGGTTTTAAACTTTCCTGGCCATGCGATCACATGGCCTGCTTTTCCAGCTCACCAAGCAATAAAAACGTGGGCTGCTGAGTTTATAATAATATATAATATAATATATATAATTTTATATAATTATATATATATTATATTATATTCTTGTGCATCGTTGACTTGTAATTTTAGCTCCGTTGAGTTGCGCGTTGATAGTTGGTTCATGTCCCAGTTTCGGATTTCCGAACGTCCTTTCGTATGATTTAATATCTTGTACTTTGCGTTTTGTGGCTCGTACTCTTGTAACTTTTAGACGTTTTTCATCAATAAATTGAACCACTTGGATTGTATTTTGTACTTTTTAGCGTTTTGGTCGTTTGCGTCTTCAAATCATCGAATCTGTCTTTTGTCTTCACCTTTTAATATTTAAACGAATATCACTTGTAAATAGAACAATTGCAACTAAAAGCTTGTCTTTCTTGAGGATAATGCTATGAAATATATGTTCATTTTTAGCATTATCAAATATTCCCACACTTGAGCGTTGCTTGTCCTCAAGCAATATAGAACTTGAATAAAACTTTACTAGAATCACTTCTTTATTCTTCACACTTTGTACATCAGTGATTTTAATATGGCAGTATGAACAATGGTAGTAACGATGTGGTTTACAGTCCCAAATGACTATAAAAATTTAGATCCTTTAGGAAATTGGATCTTTATGAAAACATTTGATCTTTTTGAAAATTCAATCTAGCTTTAACTCTAGATAAGTTTTCCAGAATAACCCTTCACCGGTGTTTGCAAAATGTTTTTGTGAATTTTGTGGGTTTCAGATTTGAAAATTTTAGCTCAAAACTTGCGGTTTTATGTCACCCACTTGCTAACCTTGTATTAGGAAAGCAACACGTCCAGTTTACTTGCTCCGTATATTACCTTTAGGTAAACTACCGTCCAGTTGTAAAGGAAAGCATTGAACACGCAACTGTTGAGGCAATGTCCCATGGCATGCAGATGATTATGGTCAAAAACATGTCGGATGCAATTAATATCCTTTGTTGGAGCAATAGTAAAGATCATCCTATAGTTTTTCGGTCTGGCATAATGTCCTGTCTCCGACCATGCTATGCAACCACCATTCTTACGGTTGACACCCGATTTGGTTCAGGTGACCTAATGAATTCCGATGAATTCTCAGGATTTTACGTTCAATGGTAATGAACGCATTGAAAATAGGGTTTTCAGAAAACAAATCGGTTTGTAATTTGATCAAACTATTTTCTCATTCAAGCTCGAGTTTAGATACTATCAAATTCCATGAGTTTGAATTCTCAATCATTAAGGTCAATATCAAGGATTGAGTAATATCAGGCTTAAAAGTTGATTTTTAATCTTTAAGGAGATTATCCTTTCTGGGGATATGATTCATTAGTCTTATAAGCTAATTTGCACGGTTCCCCCCATTGTACGAGACAGATCCTCTCATGGTTAGGATAAGTCTGACCACTTGGCGACCCTGTTTGATGCTGAGGTCCGTGGATTTCCAGCTGATTATCGAGAAAACTTTTCAAGGTTTTTCGTAGACTCTACAACTGGTCTGGATGACAACTTCCTGACCTAAATCAAGAAGCGCGTGTCTTTTTCTCGAAAGACTGTACTTCCTTTTAAATTCCATTTATATTACAATAAACTGGGTAAAACTGATTAATATCGTCCAAAACAAAAGTATCTTCAATTATTTGTACAAAAATATGTGATATATGTTCTAAATAACGTGGTACATTTTTCCCACACTTGGCTTTTATTTTCCTTTCTTTGCCTTTTTATTCTCCTCTATTCCATTTTAAATGAATTCAAGCTTTTTGGGTTGTTTCTCAATTTATGTCCTTTCCGAGGTAACAATAATTTCGGTGTTAACACCTAGTTTTATCGTTCATAAATATGTATAAACATGATTTTGAATTCATTTAATTGAAAAATTTTTAAAATTTTTACTAGAATTTGGTAGTCAGTATATAAGACTAGGGCTGTTCTTTATTATCAGAGAGCACCAGATTCTAATACAACTACTGCGTTACTAGTATTTTTAATGGTAACCAAGTGTTTAAATTAAAATTTTAAAACCCGAAAGAATTTAACCCCTTCCCACACTTAAGATCTTGCAATGCCCTCATTTACAAGAAATCAGTAGCCATTTAAATTATTGAGGGTGATTAGCGTAGAAAAATGATTAAATTTTACCAAAGTTTCCAAACATATTGTTGTTTGTGTTGAATGATAAATGGTGCACATCATTTGTTCATTCCGTCTGTTGTTACATCACACTTGTTTTTCGTTTTGTCGTCAAAATTAATAGCTTTTGCTGAATTTAATGTCAGTCTTTGAAAATGCGCTGTTTTACCCTGTTGTGTACATGAGATAAAATACATACAATACAAATATAGACATGCAAGGTAATTTGAAATGGGACTTAATATCCCACTGTCAAATTACAAAAATGAAATATTAGTATAAGATAATAAAAATATTAAACATTACATTAAAGTATCAAAATGTTAAATGTTTAACATAAATAGATAAAAATAATAAAAGAGAAGACATCACCAATGGAACACTATTGATTTGGATAGGGGTTCCCGTTCATATCATCGCTCAGGTTCCATGGTTGGTGATAGGTGTTCTGGTAGGCTTGATTTGGGTCGTACAGGTCAAAGGGTGATTGCATGACGGGCTGATGTGGTGGATAGTATGCAGGCTGAGTCAGGATGTAGTTATTTGGTACCTGATATGATAGCTGACTCATGATTTGGTGCTGATGAACTTGCCAGCTATCGTGTTGGAGTCGCCTGGAAGTCTCATACTCATTTGCAGCTTGCCACTGCTCATACCGACGATGCCTATCCTCATTAGTCATTTCTACCTCATCTATACACTGGAAAACGTCAGTAGCACTATCCCTAATGACATCCCTAATGTCATCCGCTTCCTCCATTTCCTCATCCAAACCCCTCTCTACCTGTGGATGGCGGCCCTGATATGGTATTGCCGGATTGCGTCTCTTAGTCAATACCTTTGCACCTTGATAGACTTGCACACCTAAAGTCTCGTCTTGTTCTCTAACCACCATCATTGGACCCCCTTGTTCCCTATCTACACCTAAATACTCTCTAATGAGAGTAACACAAATACCTCCTCCTATTATTCCCCCTTCCTGTATACCTTCCACCATTTTAGACAGATAAAAACCAACACAGTAGGGGATATTAACAAAGCTTCTACTATTTCGAATGCACTTAAGGTAAAATAAATTGCGTAAGGTCATTTTCTCCTTGTTGTTACCTCTTTGTGTAATCGAGTTTGCTAAGAATCTATGTATTATACGAAGCTCGGCTTTATTAATATCTAAACAGGAGTGATAAGGCTAAAAAGGAACATATATTTCATAGCATTATCCCTCAAGAAAGACAAGATTTTAGTTGCAATTGTTCTATTTTCAAGTAATATTCGTTTATATTAAATAAGTGCGAAGACAAAAGGCAGATTCGACGAATTGAAGACACAAAGGTCCAAAAAGCTCAAAAGTACAAGATACAATTAAAAAGGTTCAAATTATTGATGAAGAACGTCTAAAAATGACAAGAGTACAAGTTACAAAACGCAAAGTACACGATATAAAATTGTACGCAAGGACGTTCGAAAATCCGGAACCGGGACATGAGTCAACTCTTAACGCTCGACGCAACGGTGTAAAAATTACGAGTCAACTATGCACAAGAATAAAATATAATATTTAAATAATTCATAATAAGAATAATATTAAATAATAAAAAGTTGTTAATTTAGCATAGTTCAGGGGTCGTAAATGAAAATTCAATTTCATATTTTGCCTATAAAAGGCGATGATTATCGATCAATTTAAAAGGGCATCCCTTTTTCTATCCTAAAAATCTATTATCAATATCAATATCTAAAAATCTCTATCATAATGTTAATGTAATAAGATATAACAATAATCTTAATTTTAATTTTAAATTATGATAATAATAAGATTTATGATAGAGATCGTTTGAGTGTGTAAGTCGAAATTCTGTCCGTGTAACGCTACGCTATTTTTAATCATTGTAAGTTATGTTCAACCTTTTTATATTAATGTCTCGTAGCTAAGTTATTATTATGCTTATTTAAAACGAAGTAATCATGATGTTAGGCTAAAATATTAAAATTGGGTAATTGGGCTTTGTACCATAATTAAGGTTTGGGCAAAAGACCGACACTTGTGGAAATTGGACTATTGATTATTAATAGATGGGGGGTATTGTCTAATTGAGTGACAACTCATTGGAGTCTGTCGAACCTATCTTCAAATTAATTATCCTAATAATTAATAATGATTATGGTTGTCCTATTTAGTGACGTTCATATGGAATCTATTATAATCATTTAATTAATTATTCGGGTTGGGTAATTGATTATTCAAACTGATCAAGTGGGTAAATTAATATTCATATCTAATCAAAACAGGGGTAGATTACATACAGTGATAACTGGTGTAATTGTTGACAGAAGTGATAAATGCGTCACAGTTTAAATCCTTAATTAGTTGGAATATTTGACTTCGGGTATAAGGGTAATTTGACGAGGACACTCGCACTTTATATTTATGACCGATGGACTATTATGGATAAAAACCAGATAGGTATCAAATAAACCATGACAAAGGACAATTAACCCGAGTAACAATTAATTAAAATCAAAACGTCAAACATCATGATTACGGAAGTTTAAATAAGCATAATCCTTTTATTTCATATTCTATCGCAATTTTATTTATTGTTATTTTATTTATCGTCATTTATTTATTTTACGCACTTTAATTATTGTCATTTATCTTTACGCTTAAAAATATAAAATCGACAAACCGGTCATTAAACGGTAAAAACCCCCCCTTTTATAATAATATTACTACTTATATATATATATATATATATATATTTATATAAATATAGTTTTATAAAAATATAGTACGTAATCACTAGCTCCCTGTGGAACGAACCGGACTTACTAAAAACTACACTACTCTACGATTAGGTACACTGCCTATAGTGTTGTAGCAAGGTTTAGGTATATCCCATCCGTAAATTAATAAAACTTGTGTCATATTTTGTAGTATTTCCTAGTAAAAATAATACTATTTCGTACCCTCACGCTACATCATCAAGTTTTTGGCGCCGCTGCCGGGGAGCGCTAAAACGCTATATTTTTAATTATAATAATATTGAAATAAAATATAATAATATAATAATATTGAAATAGAATATAATAATATAATAATATTGAAATAGAATATAATAATATAATAATATTTTAGAATACGTAAATTTTTAAAAAGTCGTATTTATTAAATACTTTAGGGGTATGTTATGTAACTTGTAATTAATAATTTCTATCATGTCGCTTTCATGTAAATAGTAAATTAATTAATTTCTTTTCATTTACTATTAATGAATAGTAAATGAATTAAAAAAAAAGTTTTGAAAAAAAATAATAATTATAAAAAAATTATTAATTTGTAAAAAAAAAATCGTTTTTAAAAAAAAAAGTTGTAAAAAAAAACGTTTTTTTTAAAAAAAAATTCGTTTTTAAAAAAAAAAAAAAAATTTGTAAAAAAAAATTCGTTTTTTAAAAAAAAAAAAATTTAAAAAAAAAAATTTTTTTTTAAAAAATAATAAATAATAATTTTTTTTTAAGTTTTATTACCTTTAGATTTTTAGACTATAGTTACAATTTTTAGTATTAAGTTTAGTTTTGCATAGTTATTTTTATTTCTAGAATTTTTAGGTTTGCCGTAAAATCCCTTAAGTGCTTATTCCTTAGACTAAGATTTATGTGCTTTAGAATTTTGCGACGCCGTTTTTCGCGCTACTTTCTTATTTTTATTTTTCGACGCCTATTTTTCGACCTTTTATTTTTCGACCTTTTATTTTTCGACCTTTTTCGACGCGCAATCTTTTTCTTTCTTATTTCTCGCTATTCTAGTTTTAGGATAAGATTTTTATTCTACTTCTTATCTAAATTTCTTAAAATTACGAAAATTTATTTTAAGTGGTTAAATTGATAGACATCAAAATTTTCTGGTTCGTAGTAATAGTTGGATTTGTACGTGGACCGGGTTATTGGAGCCAAACAGTACTCAATTATATTGAGACCAAACGAATCCTGCCCCTCTGCTGCATCTTTTGGCTATTCGAAACGTGGGCAAAATCAGAAAAGTCTATTAATTGGATAACTTATATAATTTTTCTTTCCTTTTAAAAACTAATAGGATATTCAGTGAATGCACCGAGTAAAACGTTCACCACCTTTCATACGTTCACCACCTGTAACTCGATCAAGACATTTAGCAAATATTGTCGCCGTTGATTTTTCTTTAGAATCATCATCTAGTCGACCAAGAACTCCAACTCAAATTTCCGATAATCCATCTTTTGAACCCGACCTCACAATTGAGAATCCGGAGAATATTCAGGGACAATTCCAAGATCCAGAACCACTAATCATTCCTCCTGAACCACAAACCATTAAATCAGAATCTTCTAGTGATTCGTATTCAACAAATTCAATTATGGAAAATCTGGAACCTCTAAGTATGGAAGACCGAATGAGAGCCACACGCACGGGCCAAGGTCACGCCAT
This sequence comes from Rutidosis leptorrhynchoides, assembly GCF_046630445.1. NCBI lineage: Eukaryota > Viridiplantae > Streptophyta > Magnoliopsida > Asterales > Asteraceae > Rutidosis > Rutidosis leptorrhynchoides. The sequence goes on from NC_092340.1 coordinate 170,073,878, forward strand.
TATTAAGCCAGACATTAATGCGCCAGATTATGAAATCAAAGGACAAATCCTACACATGGTAACTAATCAGTGCCAATATAGTGGTGCGCCGAAGGAAGATCCAAACGAACATCTTCGTACGTTTAATAGGATCTGTACACTATTCAAAATCCGAGAAGTTGAGGATGAACAGATCTATCTCATGTTGTTTCCCTGGACTTTAAAGGGAGAAGCCAAAGATTGGTTAGAATCGTTACCTGAAGGGGCGATTGACACATGGGATGTTTTAGTTGAGAAATTTCTTAAAAGATTCTTTTCGGCATCTAAAGCCGTGAGACTTCAAGGAGAAATTGTTACGTTCACACAAAAGTCAAATGAAACTCTATATGAGGCGTGGACAAGATTTGGAAAGTTGTTGAGAGGATGTCCTCAACACGGTTTAGACACTTATCAAATAGTACAAATATTCTACCAAGGTGTCAACGTTGCTACACGAAAAGACATCGACATAACAGCTGGTGGTTCCATTATGAAGAAAACCGCAACCGAAGCTTACAAAATTATTGATAACACAGCCTCCCACTCTCATGAGTGGCACCAAGAGAAAGATATATATCTCTCATCTAAAGCGGCTAGAGCCGATTCTAGCCATGACTTTGATTCCGTTTCCGCAAAAATAGATGCTTTCGAAAGACGAATGGAAAAGATGAATAAAGATATTCACGCAATACGAATTAGTTGTGAGCAATGTGGTGGACCACACTTATTGAAAGATTGTCACATTGAACTAACGATGGAACAACGAGAGAATGTTTCCTATATGAACAAAAGGCCGGAAAATAATTATCAGAATAATTATCAACCGCCAAAGCTAAACTTTAATCGAAATCAAAACATTCTTTACAATCCAAATGGACCCAACAACAACTCGTACAACCAACAAGGTCCGAATAACCAACCAACTCAAAACAACACTTTCAATCAACAAAGAGCTAGCTTGTATAAACCGCCACATCAAACCGAAGAGAAAAAGCCAAATCTGGAAGAAGTGGTATTTAAGCTAGTTGAATCTCAAACACAATTTATTGAAACTCAAACCCAAACGAACGAGAGGTTTGATCAGTCATTAAGAACTCAACAAGCTTCCATTTTGAATCTAGAAAAACACGTAGGTACTCTTGCTAGCATGATGAGTGAGAGGGAACAAGGAAAGCTACCGAGGGATACTGAAGTAAATCCTCGGAATGAGAATGTTAATATGGTGTCCACGAATTCTGAAAAACCAGCTCCAGAAGTTGGGGAGGTTTTAGATATGAGTAACAATGAAGAAGTTACAACACCACCACCACCCGAGTATGAAAAGCCAGTGGTGGCACCATACAAACCACCCATCCCGTTTCCAAGAAAAGGAGTTGAGTATGAGCAAGTAATAGGTAATAAAGATTGTGATACCTCTGGAAAGAAGAAGAAGAAAAAGAATAAGAAAGTACAAGAAACAAAAGCCGTAGAAGTAAACCCGGTGAATACAGTTCCACCAAAACCTCCACCTAGGGTAGGTGATCCGGGTGAATTTATTGTTCCTTGTCTACTTAGTGATTGTGTCATGTATGATGCACTGGCAGATTTAGGTGCAAGTGTGAGTGTTATGCCTCTTTCCTTATATAAGAGATTAGGTGTAGGTAAGTTAAGTCCAACGGATATGAGTGTTCGACTCCTTGATCAAACCATTAAGCACCCAGTTGGAATTGCTAACAACCTACCCATTCAAGTAGGTAATTTAACCTTTCTAGTCGAATTCATTGTCATTGACATAGAAGAGGACCCAAACATTCCTCTAATTTTAGGTCGACCATTCTTAGCGTCCACCGGGGCGTTATTTGATGTAAGAAATGGTAGAATGACACTTAGTAATGATGAAAAATCGATTACCTTTATGATTCGAAAGTCTAAATCTCCACCAACCAAAACCGTTGAACAAGCAAAAACGATTGGTAAGAACCATGTTGTTTTACCAACTCCAACGGTAGTGCTTAGCAATAATAAAACGCCTAAGTGTGGGGAAAATGAAGTAACACCTAATGATGACCTGATAACAAAGAACCTCGTTGTTGATACGAAATTAAATGACCCCGTTATTAATAGTTCAATGAAGAAACTTATTAAACGGATTCGCGATGCTAGAACCAAGGGGAACTTTGTAGTGACCCAAACTTTTCCATGTTTATATATATTAATTGAGATTGATGTTTACATGATTAAATGTTTCCAACATGTTAAGCAATCAAACTTGTTAAGACTTGATTAATTGAAAAAGGTTTCATATAGACAATTGACCACCCAAGTTGACCGGTGATTCACGAACGTTAAAACTTGTAAAAAAACTATATGATGACATATATATGGTTATATATATAGTTAACATGATATTATGATAAGTAAACATATCATTAATTATATTAACAATGAACTACATATGTAAAAACAAGACTACTAACTTAATGATTTTGAAACGAGACATATATGTAACGTTTATCGTTGTAACGACATTTAATGTATATATATATCATATTAAGAGATATTCGTACATCATAATATCATGATAATATAATAATTTAAAATCTCTTTTGTTATTATAAACATTGGGTTAACAACATTTAACAAGATCGTTAACCTAAAGGTTTCAAAACAACACTTACATGTAACGACTAACGATGACTTAACGACTCAGTTAAAATGTATATACATGTAGTGTTTTAATATGTATTTATACACTTTTGAAAGACTTCAATACACTTATCAAAATACTTCTACTTAACAAAAATGCTTACAATTACATTCTCGTTCAGTTTCATCAACAATTCTACTCGTATGCACCCGTATTCGTACTCGTACAATACACAGCTTTTAGATGTATGTACTATTGGTATATACACTCCAATGATCAGCTCTTAGCAGCCCATGTGAGTCACCTAACACATGTGGGAACCATCATTTGGCAACTAGCATGAAATATCTCATAAGATTACAAAAATATGAGTAATCATTCATGACTTATTTACATGAAAACAAAATTACATATCCTTTATATCTAATCCATACACCAACGACCAAAAACACCTACAAACACTTTCATTCTTCAATTTTCTTCATCTAATTGAACTCTCTCAAGTTCTATCTTCAAGTTCTAAGTGTTCTTCATAAATTCCAAAAGTTCTAGTTTCATAAAATCAAGAATACTTTCAAGTTTGCTAGCTCACTTCCAATCTTGTAAGGTGATCATCCAACCTCAAGAAATCTTTGTTTCTTACAGTAGGTTATCATTCTAATACAAGGTAATAATCATATTCAAACTTTGGTTCAATTTCTATAACTATAACAATCTTATTTCAAGTGATGATCTTACTTGAACTTGTTTTCGTGTCATGATTTTGCTTCAAGAACTTTGAGCCATCCAAGGATCCATTGAAGCTAGATCCATTTTTCTCTTTTCCAGTAGGTTCATCCAAGGAACTTAAGGTAGTAATGATGTTCATAACATCATTCGATTCATACATATAAAGCTATCTTATTCGAAGGTTTAAACTTGTAATCACTAGAACATAGTTTAGTTAATTCTAAACTTGTTCGCAAACAAAAGTTAATCCTTCTAACTTGACTTTTAAAATCAACTAAACACATGTTCTATATCTATATGATATGCTAACTTAATGATTTAAAACCTGGAAACACGAAAAACACCGTAAAACCGGATTTACGCCGTCGTAGTAACACCGCGGGCTGTTTTGGGTTAGTTAATTAAAAACTATGATAAACTTTGATTTAAAAGTTGTTATTCTGAGAAAATGATTTTTATTATGAACATGAAACTATATCCAAAAATTATGGTTAAACTCAAAGTGGAAGTATGTTTTCTAAAATGGTCATCTAGACGTCGTTCTTTCGACTGAAATGACTACCTTTACAAATACGACTTGTAACTTATTTTTCCGACTAGAAACCTATACTTTTTTTGTTTAGATTCATAAAATAGAGTTCAATATGAAACCATAGCAATTTGATTCACTCAAAACGGATTTAAAATGAAGAAGTTATGGGTAAAACAAGATTGGATAATTTTTCTCATTTTAGCTACGTGAAAATTGGTAACAAATCTATTCCAACCATAACTTAATCAACTTGTATTATATATTATGTAATCTTGAGATACCATAGACACGTATACAATGTTTCGACCTATCATGTTGACACATCTATATATATTTCGGAACAACCATAGACACTCTATATGTGAATGTTGGAGTTAGCTATACAGGGTTGAGGTTGATTCCAAAATATATATAGTTTGAGTTGTGATCAATACTGAGATACGTATACACTGGGTCGTGGATTGATTCAAGATAATATTTATCGATTTATTTCTGTACATCTAACTGTGGACAACTAGTTGTAGGTTACTAACGAGGACAGCTGACTTAATAAACTTAAAACATCAAAATATATTAAAAGTGTTGTAAATATATTTTGAACATACTTTGATATATATGTATATATTGTTATAGGTTCGTGAATCAACCAGTGGCCAAGTCTTACTTCCCGACGAAGTAAAAATCTGTGAAAGTGAGTTATAGTCCCACTTTTAAAATCTAATATTTTTGGGATGAGAATACATGCAGGTTTTATAAATGATTTACAAAATAGACACAAGTACGTGAAACTACATTCTATGGTTGAATTATCGAAATCGAATATGCCCCTTTTTATTAAGTCTGGTAATCTAAGAATTAGGGAACAGACACCCTAATTGACGCGAATCCTAAAGATAGATCTATTGGGCCTAACAAACCCCATCCAAAGTACTGGATGCTTTAGTACTTCGAAATTTATATCATATCCGAAGGGTGTCCCGGAATGATGGGGATATTCTTATATATGCATCTTGTTATTGTCGGTTACCAGGTGTTCACCATATGAATGATTTTTATCTCTATGTATGGGATGTGTATTGAAATATGAAATCTTGTGGTCTATTGTTACGATTTGATATATATAGGTTAAACCTATAACTCACCAACATTTTTGTTGACGTTTTAAGCATGTTTATTCTCAGGTGATTATTAAGAGCTTCCGCTGTCGCATACTTAAATAAGGACAAGATTTGGAGTCCATGCTTGTATGATATTGTGTAAAAACTGCATTCAAGAAACTTATTTTGTTGTAACATATTTGTATTGTAAACCATTATGTAATGGTCGTGTGTAAACAGGATATATTAGATTATCATTATTTGATAATCTACGTAAAGCTTTTTAAACCTTTATTGATGAAATAAAGGTTATGGTTTGTTTAAAAATGAATGCAGTCTTTGAAAAACGTCTCATATAGAGGTCAAAACCTCGCAACGAAATCAATTAATATGGAACGTTTTTAATCAATAAGAACGGGACATTTCAGTTGGTATCAGAGCGTTGGTCTTAGAGAACCAGAAAATTTGCATTAGTGTGTCTTATCGAGTTTGTTAGGATGCATTAGTGAGTCTGGACTTCGACCGTGTTTTCTTTAAAAATGATTGCTTAACATTTTTGTTGGAAACTATATATTTTTAACATATGAATATTATGTGATATATTAATCTCTTAACGTGTTTGATATTATGTGATAGATGTCTACCTCTAGAACAAGTCCCATTGACTCACCTAATAATAATGAAGAGTCAAATGTAAATTGGAATAATTTGTGGACTGATTCACAAGTTCCCGAAGAGGAACCGGAAGAAGAGTCAGAACCGGAAGAAGAATCGGAACCGGAAGAAGAATCGGAACCGGATGAAGAAATAGAACCGGTGGGGGAAATAATAAAACGGTTAAGTAAAAGAAAATCCTCAACCAACCGACCAAAGTTAATTATGGTCAATGGTGTTTCCGCCAAGGAAGCAAAATATTGGGAGAATTACCAATTCTCCGATGAATCGGATTCCGACGAGAATTCCGATGATGTTATAGAAATTACCCCAACTGAATTTAAAAAGGCAAAAGAAAATAATAAGGGAAAGGGCATAAAAATAGAGAAATCTAATTCCAACCCCGATGAACTTTATATGTATCGTCAACCCCCGAAGTCCTTAAGTTGTAACAATGACCCGGGAACCTCTAAACCACCAGGTTTTTCTAAACCAATGTGGACAACGACGGTTCGTATTAGGGGAACATCATATATCCCTAGAAACTTGGCAAAACGAACCAAAACCGAAGAAGAAGAAACGAGCGAGTCGGAATAAGATAGTTGTATTCGTGTGGTGTAATATATGGAATATAGTGTTCTTATGCTTTATGATATATGTAAAAATTGCTTGTATTAATAAGTATTTTTTTTATGAATCTAACTCTTGTCTATTTTACAGTTTAAAAATACAAAATGGATAGACAACCCAATATTTTAAGAGACCTACCCGGAGACATGATTGATGAAATCTTGTCTAGAGTCGGCCAGAATTCTTCGGCACAACTATTTAAGGCGAGATCAGTTTGTAAGACATTCGAAGAACGTTCCAAGAATGTCTTGGTTTATAAGAGACTTTCGTTTGAAAGATGGGGGATATCACATTGGGAAACCCATAAGTTACGATGTGTTTACTTTGACGCATATATTGCGGGGAACCCAAATGCTATTTTACGCAACGGGTTAAGAAATTATTTTGACTCAATATATCCGAATATTGGACTTCGTGATTTAGAAAAAGCGGCTAACATGCAACATAAAGAAGCATGTTATGCTTACGGATTAGTAATGTTCGCTTCTCACCAAAGTAAGAACAAGAACATCGGGCTACAACTATTAAACAAAACGTTTCCACAAGTGACGGAGTCGGTAATTGGGGTAAGAAATGAGGTTTTTAGATTATTACGGGACTGTTGGACATTACGTAACCCTCGTCCCTTTGATGACGTTACAACACGCTGTCTTATCAACGGCCATAACGGTTATGTTGCACAAGACCAAGGATGGGAAGTAGTCCTAGTAAAACCAGAATGCATGACTTGTTTCTGGACGTATGAATTACGTGTATTTATTGCCTTTGCTGAACGACTTGTGTACTAGCTAGAATTGTCTTCACAACTATCTTGTATCAAAGTTATTGTGTGCTATATTTCATGCTTTATGTAAAATAAGCGGTATTGTAAGTTTGTAAAATATTGTATAAAAGTTTGAACGCGAAATATTATTATAATCAGTTTTTCATATAGAATTGTAGTAGTTGAATTGTATATTAGCTACTAAGTATGAACTTAACGGGTAGGTACTACCCGAATTTAAACTTATAAAACGCTAATATGAAGAAAAAGCTTTTATAAATGAGTTCATATTATGCTACGAAATACTATTAACTACTCTTAATATTCTGTATGATTAACTTGTTCCATTTAACTATTTTGAAGGAAATGGCACCGACTACTCGACACACCGTGAATATGAATGAAGAGGAATTCCGTACTTTTCTAGCTTCAAACATAGCCGCAGTACAGGCTGCGCTACATACCAACAATAACCTTGGATCTAGCAGTACAGGAAATCGTGTAGGATGCACCTACAAAGAATTCACTGCCTGCAAACCTTTGGAATTTGATGGAACCGAAGGACCGATCGGATTGAAACGGTGGACCGAGAAGGTTGAATCGGTGTTTGCCATAAGTAAGTGTACTGAAGAGGACAAAGTGAAGTACGCTACGCATACCTTCACAGGTTCTGCGTTAACATGGTGGAATACCTATCTAGAGCAAGTGGGACAAGATGATGCGTACGCACTACCGTGGTCAGCATTCAAGCACTTGATGAACGAGAAGTACCGTCCCAGAACCGAGGTCAATAAGCTCAAGACAGAACTTAGAGGGTTACGAACCCAAGGATTTGATATTACCACGTACGAAAGACGATTCACAGAATTGTGCCTATTGTGTCCGGGAGCATTCGAAGATGAGGAAGAGAAGATCGACGCGTTTGTGAAAGGATTACCGGAAAGAATCCAAGAAGATATAAGTTCACACGAGCCCGCCTCCATACAACAGGCATGTAGAATGGCTCACAAACTAGTGAACCAGATTGAAGAAAGAATTAAAGAACAGACTGCTGAAGAGGCCAATGTGAAGCAAGTCAAAAGAAAGTGGGAGGAAAACGGTGATAAGAATCACCAATACAACAACAACAGCAATTACAACAATAATCGCAACAATTATCCCAACAATCGCAACATCAATCGCAACTACAACAAACGGCCCAACAACAACAACAACAACAACAACAACAACAGCAACTACAACAATCATCCCAACAACAATAATAACCGCAACAACAACAACAATCAGAAGCAACTATGCCAAAGGTGTGAAAAGAATCACTCGGGGTTCTGCACCAAATTTTGCAACAAGTGTAAAAGAAATGGTCATAGCGCGGCGAAGTGTGAGGTCTACGGACCAGGGGTTAATAGAACGAAAGGAACAAATGGTGTCGGAACGAGTAATGGCGGAGCAAGTAGTGTCGGAGCAAGTTATGCCAATGTAGTTTGTTATAAATGTGGAAAACCAGGCCACATTATTAGAAATTGCCCGAACCAGGAGAACACGAATGGACAAGGCCGTGGAAGAGTTTTCAATATTAATGCGGTAGAGGCACAGGAAGACCCGGAGCTTGTTACGGGTACGTTTCTTATTGACAATAAATCTGCTTACGTTTTATTTGATTCGGGTGCGGATAGAAGCTATATGAGTAGAGATTTTTGTGCTAAATTAAGTTGTCCATTGACGCCTTTGGATAGTAAATTTTTACTCGAATTAGCAAATGGTAAATTAATTTCAGCAGATAATATATGTCGGAATCGAGAAATTAAACTGGTTAGCGAAACATTTAAGATTGATTTGATACCAGTAGAGTTAGGGAGTTTTGATGTGATAATCGGTATGGACTGGTTGAAAGAAGTGAAAGCGGAGATCGTTTGTTACAAAAATGCAATTCGCATTATACGAGAAAAAGGAAAACCCTTAATGGTGTACGGAGAAAAGGGCAACATGAAGCTACATCTTATTAGTAATTTGAAGGCACAAAAACTAATAAGAAAAGGTTGCTATGCTGTTCTAGCACACGTCGAGAAAGTACAAACTGAAGAAAAGAGCATCAATGATGTTCCCATTGCAAAAGAATTTCCCGATGTATTTCCGAAAGAATTACCGGGATTACCCCCACATCGATCCGTTGAATTTCAAATAGATCTTGTACCAGGAGCTGCACCAATAGCTCGTGCTCCTTACAGACTCGCACCCAGCGAGATGAAAGAACTGCAAAGCCAATTACAAGAACTTTTAGAGCGTGGTTTCATTCGACCAAGCACATCACCGTGGGGAGCTCCTGTTTTGTTTGTCAAGAAGAAAGATGGTACATTCAGGTTGTGTATCGACTACCGAGAGTTGAACAAACTTACCATCAAGAACCGCTACCCACTACCGAGAATCGACGACTTATTTGATCAACTACAAGGCTCGTCTATTTATTCAAAGATTGACTTACGTTCCGGGTATCATCAAATGCGGGTGAAAGAAGATGATATTCCAAAGACTGCTTTCAGAACACGTTACGGTCATTACGAGTTTATGGTCATGCCGTTTGGTTTAACTAATGCACCAGCTGTGTTCATGGACCTTATGAACCGAGTGTGTGGACCATACCTTGACAAGTTTGTCATTGTTTTCATTGATGACATACTTATTTACTCAAAGAATGACCAAGAACACGGTGAACATTTGAGAAAAGTGTTAGAAGTATTGAGGAAGGAAGAATTGTACGCTAAGTTTTCAAAGTGTGCATTTTGGTTGGAAGAAGTTCAATTCCTCGGTCACATAGTGAACAAAGAGGGTATTAAGGTGGATCCGGCAAAGATAGAAACTGTTGAAAAGTGGGAAACCCCGAAAACTCCGAAACACATACGCCAGTTTTTAGGACTAGCTGGTTACTACAGAAGGTTCATCCAAGACTTTTCCAGAATAGCAAAACCCTTGACTGCATTAACGCATAAAGGGAAGAAATTTGAATGGAATGATGAACAAGAGAAAGCGTTTCAGTTATTGAAGAAAAAGCTAACTACGGCACCTATATTGTCATTGCCTGAAGGGAATAATGATTTTGTGATTTATTGTGACGCATCAAAGCAAGGTCTCGGTTGTGTATTAATGCAACGAACGAAGGTGATTGCTTATGCGTCTAGACAATTGAAGATTCACGAACAAAATTATACGACGCATGATTTGGAATTAGGCGCGGTTGTTTTTGCATTAAAGACTTGGAGGCACTACTTATATGGGGTCAAAAGTATTATATATACCGACCACAAAAGTCTTCAACACATATTTAATCAGAAACAACTGAATATGAGGCAGCGTAGGTGGATTGAATTATTGAATGATTACGATTTTGAGATTCGTTACCACCCGGGGAAGGCAAATGTGGTAGCCGATGCCTTGAGCAGGAAGGATAGAGAACCCATTCGAGTAAAATCTATGAATATAATGATTCATAATAACATTACTACTCAAATAAAGGAGGCGCAACAAGGAGTTTTAAAAGAGGGAAATTTAAAGGATGAAATACCCAAAGGATCGGAGAAACATCTTAATATTCGGGAAGACGGAACCCGGTATAGGGCTGAAAGGATTTGGGTACCAAAATTTGGAGATATGAGAGAAATGGTACTTAGAGAAGCTCATAAAACCAGATACTCAATACATCCTGGAACGGGGAAGATGTACAAGGATCTCAAGAAACATTTTTGGTGGCCGGGTATGAAAGCCGATGTTGCTAAATACGTAGGAGAATGTTTGACGTGTTCTAAGGTCAAAGCTGAGCATCAGAAACCATCAGGTCTACTTCAACAACCCGAAATCCCGGAATGGAAATGGGAAAACATTACCATGGATTTCATCACTAAATTGCCAAGGACTGCAAGTGGTTTTGATACTATTTGGGTAATAGTTGATCGTCTCACCAAATCAGCACACTTCCTACCAATAAGAGAAGATGACAAGATGGAGAAGTTAGCACGACTGTATTTGAAGGAAGTCGTCTCCAGACATGGAATACCAATCTCTATTATCTCTGATAGGGATGGCAGATTTATTTCAAGATTCTGGCAGACATTACAGCAAGCATTAGGAACTCGTCTAGACATGAGTACTGCCTATCATCCACAAACTGATGGGCAGAGCGAAAGGACGATACAAACGCTTGAAGACATGCTACGAGCATGTGTTATTGATTTCGGAAACAGTTGGGATCGACATCTACCGTTAGCAGAATTTTCCTACAACAACAGCTACCATTCAAGCATTGAGATGGCGCCGTTTGAAGCACTTTATGGTAGAAAGTGCAGGTCTCCGATTTGTTGGAGTGAGGTGGGGGATAGACAGATTACGGGTCCGGAGATTATACAAGAAACTACCGAGAAGATCATCCAAATTCAACAACGGTTGAAAACCGCCCAAAGTCGACAAAAGAGCTACGCTGACATTAAAAGAAAAGATATAGAATTTGAAATTGGAGAGATGGTCATGCTTAAAGTTTCACCTTGGAAAGGCGTTGTTCGATTTGGTAAACGAGGGAAATTAAATCCAAGGTATATTGGACCATTCAAGATTATTGATCGTGTCGGACCAGTAGCTTACCGACTTGAGTTACCTCAACAACTCGCGGCTGTACATAACACTTTCCACGTCTCGAATTTGAAGAAATGTTTTGCTAAAGAAGATCTCACTATTCCGTTAGATGAAATCCAAATCAACGAAAAACTCCAATTCATCGAAGAACCCGTCGAAATAATGGATCGTGAGGTTAAAAGACTTAAGCAAAACAAGATACCAATTGTTAAGGTTCGATGGAATGCTCGTAGAGGACCCGAGTTCACCTGGGAGCGTGAAGATCAGATGAAGAAGAAATACCCGCATCTATTTCCAGAAGATTCGTCAACACCTTCAACAGCTTAAAATTTCGGGACGAAATTTATTTAACGGGTAGGTACTGTAGTGACCCAAACTTTTCCATGTTTATATATATTAATTGAGATTGATGTTTACATGATTAAATGTTTCCAACATGTTAAGCAATCAAACTTGTTAAGACTTGATTAATTGAAAAAGGTTTCATATAGACAATTGACCACCCAAGTTGACCGGTGATTCACGAACGTTAAAACTTGTAAAAAAACTATATGATGACATATATATGGTTATATATATAGTTAACATGATATTATGATAAGTAAACATATCATTAATTATATTAACAATGAACTACATATGTAAAAACAAGACTACTAACTTAATGATTTTGAAACGAGACATATATGTAACGTTTATCGTTGTAACGACATTTAATGTATATATATATCATATTAAGAGATATTCGTACATCATAATATCATGATAATATAATAATTTAAAATCTCTTTTGTTATTATAAACATTGGGTTAACAACATTTAACAAGATCGTTAACCTAAAGGTTTCAAAACAACACTTACATGTAACGACTAACGATGACTTAACGACTCAGTTAAAATGTATATACATGTAGTGTTTTAATATGTATTTATACACTTTTGAAAGACTTCAATACACTTATCAAAATACTTCTACTTAACAAAAATGCTTACAATTACATTCTCGTTCAGTTTCATCAACAATTCTACTCGTATGCACCCGTATTCGTACTCGTACAATACACAGCTTTTAGATGTATGTACTATTGGTATATACACTCCAATGATCAGCTCTTAGCAGCCCATGTGAGTCACCTAACACATGTGGGAACCATCATTTGGCAACTAGCATGAAATATCTCATAAGATTACAAAAATATGAGTAATCATTCATGACTTATTTACATGAAAACAAAATTACATATCCTTTATATCTAATCCATACACCAACGACCAAAAACACCTACAAACACTTTCATTCTTCAATTTTCTTCATCTAATTGAACTCTCTCAAGTTCTATCTTCAAGTTCTAAGTGTTCTTCATAAATTCCAAAAGTTCTAGTTTCATAAAATCAAGAATACTTTCAAGTTTGCTAGCTCACTTCCAATCTTGTAAGGTGATCATCCAACCTCAAGAAATCTTTGTTTCTTACAGTAGGTTATCATTATAATACAAGGTAATAATCATATTCAAACTTTGGTTCAATTTCTATAACTATAACAATCTTATTTCAAGTGATGATCTTACTTGAACTTGTTTTCGTGTCATGATTTTGCTTCAAGAACTTTGAGCCATCCAAGGATCCATTGAAGCTAGATCCATTTTTCTCTTTTCCAGTAGGTTCATCCAAGGAACTTAAGGTAGTAATGATGTTCATAACATCATTCGATTCATACATATAAAGCTATCTTATTCGAAGGTTTAAACTTGTAATCACTAGAACATAGTTTAGTTAATTCTAAACTTGTTCGCAAACAAAAGTTAATCCTTCTAACTTGACTTTTAAAATCAACTAAACACATGTTCTATATCTATATGATATGCTAACTTAATGATTTAAAACCTGGAAACACGAAAAACACCGTAAAACCGGATTTACGCCGTCGTAGTAACACCGCGGGCTGTTTTGGGTTAGTTAATTAAAAACTATGATAAACTTTGATTTAAAAGTTGTTATTCTGAGAAAATGATTTTTATTATGAACATGAAACTATATCCAAAAATTATGGTTAAACTCAAAGTGGAAGTATGTTTTCTAAAATGGTCATCTAGACGTCGTTCTTTCGACTGAAATGACTACCTTTACAAATACGACTTGTAACTTATTTTTCCGACTAGAAACCTATACTTTTTTTGTTTAGATTCATAAAATAGAGTTCAATATGAAACCATAGCAATTTGATTCACTCAAAACGGATTTAAAATGAAGAAGTTATGGGTAAAACAAGATTGGATAATTTTTCTCATTTTAGCTACGTGAAAATTGGTAACAAATCTATTCCAACCATAACTTAATCAACTTGTATTATATATTATGTAATCTTGAGATACCATAGACACGTATACAATGTTTCAACCTATCATGTCGACACATCTATATATATTTCGGAACAACCATAGACACTCTATATGTGAATGTTGGAGTTAGCTATACAGGGTTGAGGTTGATTCCAAAATATATATAGTTTGAGTTGTGATCAATACTGAGATACGTATACACTGGGTCGTGGATTGATTCAAGATAATATTTATCGATTTATTTCTGTACATCTAACTGTGGACAACTAGTTGTAGGTTACTAACGAGGACAGCTGACTTAATAAACTTAAAACATCAAAATATATTAAAAGTGTTGTAAATATATTTTGAACATACTTTGATATATATGTATATATTGTTATAGGTTCGTGAATCAACCAGTGGCCAAGTCTTACTTCCCGACGAAGTAAAAATCTGTGAAAGTGAGTTATAGTCCCACTTTTAAAATCTAATATTTTTGGGATGAGAATACATGCAGGTTTTATAAATGATTTACAAAATAGACACAAGTACGTGAAACTACATTCTATGGTTGAATTATCGAAATCGAATATGCCCCTTTTTATTAAGTCTGGTAATCTAAGAATTAGGGAACAGACACCCTAATTGACGCGAATCCTAAAGATAGATCTATTGGGCCTAACAAACCCCATCCAAAGTACTGGATGCTTTAGTACTTCGAAATTTATATCATATCCGAAGGGTGTCCCGGAATGATGGGGATATTCTTATATATGCATCTTGTTATTGTCGGTTACCAGGTGTTCACCATATAAATGATTTTTATCTCTATGTATGGGATGTGTATTGAAATATGAAATCTTGTGGTCTATTGTTACGATTTGATATATATAGGTTAAACCTATAACTCACCAACATTTTTGTTGACGTTTTAAGCATGTTTATTCTCAGGTGATTATTAAGAGCTTCCGCTGTCGCATACTTAAATAAGGACAAGATTTGGAGTCCATGCTTGTATGATATTGTGTAAAAACTGCATTCAAGAAACTTATTTTGTTGTAACATATTTGTATTGTAAACCATTATGTAATGGTCGTGTGTAAACAGGATATATTAGATTATCATTATTTGATAATCTACGTAAAGCTTTTTAAACCTTTATTGATGAAATAAAGGTTATGGTTTGTTTAAAAATGAATGCAGTCTTTGAAAAACGTCTCATATAGAGGTCAAAACCTCGCAACGAAATCAATTAATATGGAACGTTTTTAATCAATAAGAACGGGACATTTCAAACTTTAAGTTATGTAACCGGTTAGTATCCAATCTATCACCTAAAGAAAAGGAGAAACTAGTTGAAATTGTGGATATTACACAGGAATCCGACCAATGGCTTAAAGAAAAAGTCACGGATATGCAAGTTGATTATGGACCAAGAGAAATTGACGATGAAGTTAATCACAATTTCGACACCACAGCTACCTAAGTGTGGGGAGATTTAAATGTTCTAAAAAGAAAATGCTGTCTAGAGTTAATTGTTCTGTTCTCGTGTAGTTCCGAGAATGGAATCCGATTGGTCTTTTCCGCTAGCAGACACTAAAGAACTAGTTTTCTCCCACCATTCTGAATTTTTATTTTTTAGGTTTTAATTAATATGCCTTTTAAATTTAAGTTTTGTGTGATTTTAAAAACAAAATTTACTTTATTTCATTAAGTTTAAAAAATTGATTTCTAAAATTCGTCGTGAGTTGAAGACTAGGTCGTTGAACCGAAATTGCTTTACCCAAGGACGGGGCGATAAATTTTGTTATCATTATTTTTTTAATTTTATTGATCTAAAGTATGCAAAATATATATATATATATATATATATATATATATATATATATATATATATATATATATATATATATATATATATATATATATATATATATATATATATATATATATATATATTATATTTTATAAATTTTTAAACGTGGGATAATATATCAAACTTTAAAAATATGTATATATATGTTTGTATTTTATGTTATGTACAAAACATGGTAAAACAGTGCACTTTCAAAGAATGTCATTAAGTTCAGCAAAAGCTTCTAATTTTGACGACAAGACGCAAAATATCAAATGTGATATAAAACAACATGTTTGCAAACTCGGTATTTCCAATAACTTTTCTACACTAATCACCCTCATGAATTTATAATTAGAGTCTGATTTCATGCAAATGAGGGCATTGCATGATCTTAAGTGTGGGGAAGGGTTATAAATTCTCTCGGGTTTACACTTGGTTTATTTGCCAAATTTTGCGAAAATTTGAAAAATTTTCAACTAAATGAAATCAAAATCATGTTTATATATATTTATGAACGATGAAAACTAGGTGTTAATACCGAAATTATTGTTACCTCAAAAAGGACATAAATTGAGAAACAACCCAAAACGCTTGAATTCATTTAAAATGGGATAGAAGAGAATAAAAAGGCAAAGAAAAGAATAAATAAAAGCTAAGTGTGGGGAGAATGTACCAAGTTATTCAATTAAAAACTATCTATCACATTTTTGTATAAGAATTATTGCAGGTACTTTTGCTTTGGACGATACTAATCAGTTTTGCCCGGTTTACTGTAATATATTTTAAAGAAAGATGGATCTACACGATGAATCAATTTCATCATTAAAAGGAAGTAAAGTCTTCCGAAAAAGACACGCGCTTCTTGATTTAGGTCATGAAGTTGTCGTCCAGACCAGCTGTAGGTTGACGAAAAATCTAGAAAAGTCATCACTAAAATCAGCAGGAAATCCACGGACCTCAGCATCAAACAGGGTCGCTAGGTGGTCAGATTTATCCTAACCATGAGAAGGATTTATCTCGTACAATGGGGAGGCACCGTGAAAATTAGCTTGATAAGACTAATGAATCAGATCCCCAGAAAGGATAATCTCCTTAAAGATCAAAAATCAGCTTTTAAGCCTGATATTACTCAATCCTTGAGATTGACCTTAAAGATTGAGAATTACAAACTTATGGAATTCAATGATATCTAAACTCGAGCTTGAACGAGAAAATATTTTGATCAAAAATACAAACCGATTTGTTTTTTGAAAACCCATTTTCAATGCGTTCATCACCATTGAACGTAAAATCCTAGGAATTCACCTGGAATTCATTAGGTCACCTAAACCAAATCGGGTATCAACCGTAAGAACGGTGGTTGCATAGCATGGTCGGAGACAGGACCTTGTGCCAGACTGAAAAATCATAGGATGATCTTTACTATTGCTCCTACCAAGGATAGTACTAGCATCCGACACGTCAAAAGACCATAATCATCTGCATGTCATGGGACATTGCCTTAACAGTTTCTTGTTCATCGCTTTCCTTTACAACCGGACGGTAGTTTACCGAAAGGTAATATACGGAACAAGTAAACTGGATGTGTGCTTTCCAATACAGGGATAACAGTGGATTACACGAACCTAAAAGTTTTTAGCCAAAATATTGATCCACAAATATATTTTGCAACAACGAATGGTGGGTCAAATCAGAAAACTTATCTAGGGTAAAATCTAGATTGAATTTTCAAAAGATCAAATGTTTTCATAAAGATCCAATTTCCTTAAGGATCTACATTTTTATAGTCATGTGGGACTGTAAACCGCCTTTCAAATGTGCACTTTGCTTTGGAAACCGAAAGTAAATCGGCTATTTGATTGCAAGTGTCATTGACCTGAACCCGAGGCAACTGTGGATGGCACAACCACCTTCAACCATGGTTCTATCGTTACTATCATTGTTTATACCGCTCTATCAAAATCACTGATGTACAAAGTGTGAAGAATAAAGAAGTGATTCGTGTGATTTGTATTATCTTATTTCAAGACTGTATTGCTTGAGGACAAGCAACGCTCAAGTGTGGGGATATTGATAAGGCTAAAAAGGAACATATATTTCATAGCATTATCCCTCAAGAAAGACAAGATTTTAGTTGCAATTGTTCTATTTTCAAGTAATATTCGTTTATATTAAATAAGTGCGAAGACAAAAGGCAGATTCGACGAATTGAAGACACAAAGGTCCAAAAAGCTCAAAAGTACAAGATACAATTAAAAAGGTTCAAATTATTGATGAAGAACGTCTAAAAATGACAAGAGTACAAGTTACAAAACGCAAAGTACACGATATAAAATAGTACGCAAGGACGTTCGAAAATCCGGAACCGGGACATGAGTCAACTCTTAACGCTCGACGCAACGGTGTAAAAATTACGAGTCAACTATGCACAAGAATAAAATATAATATTTAAATAATTCATAATAAGAATAATATTAAATAATAAAAAGTTGTTAATTTAGCATAGTTCAGGGGTCATAAATGAAAATTCAATTTCATATTTTGCCTATAAAAGGCGATGATTATCGATCAATTTAAAAGGGCATCCCTTTTTCTATCCTAAAAATCTATTATCAATATCAATATCTAAAAATCTCTATCATAATGTTAATGTAATAAGATATAACAATAATCTTAATTTTAATTTTAAATTATGATAATAATAAGATTTATGATAGAGATCGTTTGAGTGTGTAAGTCGAAATTCTGTCCGTGTAACGCTACGCTATTTTTAATCATTGTAAGTTATGTTCAACCTTTTTATATTAATGTCTCGTAGCTAAGTTATTATTATGCTTATTTAAAACGAAGTAATCATGATGTTAGGCTAAAATATTAAAATTGGGTAATTGGGCTTTGTACCATAATTAAGGTTTGGGCAAAAGACCGACACTTGTGGAAATTGGACTATTGACTATTAATAGATGGGGGGTATTGTCTAATTGAGTGACAACTCATTGGAGTCTGTCGAACCTATCTTCAAATTAATTATCCTAATAATTAATAATGATTATGGTTGTCCTATTTAGTGACGTTCATATGGAATCTATTATAATCATTTAATTAATTATTCGGGTTGGGTAATTGATTATTCAAACTGATCAAGTGGGTAAATTAATATTCATATCTAATCAAAACAGGGGTAGATTACATACAGTGATAACTGGTGTAATTGTTGACAGAAGTGATAACTGCGTCACAGTTTAAATCCTTAATTAGTTGGAATATTTGACTTCGGGTATAAGGGTAATTTGACGAGGACACTCGCACTTTATATTTATGACCGATGGACTATTATGGATAAAAACCAGATAGGTATCAAATAAACCATGACAAAGGACAATTAACCCGAGTAACAATTAATTAAAATCAAAACGTCAAACATCATGATTACGGAAGTTTAAATAAGCATAATCCTTTTATTTCATATTCTATCGCAATTTTATTTATTGTTATTTTATTTATCGTCATTTATTTATTTTACGCACTTTAATTATTGTCATTTATCTTTACGCTTAAAAATATAAAATCGACAAACCGGTCATTAAACGGTAAAAACCCCCCCTTTTATAATAATATTACTACTTATATATATATATATATATTTATATAAATATAGTTTTATAAAAATATAGTACGTAATCACTAGCTCCCTGTGGAACGAACCGGACTTACTAAAAACTACACTACTCTACGATTAGGTACACTGCCTATAGTGTTGTAGCAAGGTTTAGGTATATCCCATCCGTAAATTAATAAAACTTGTGTCATATTTTGTAGTATTTCCTAGTAAAAATAATACTATTTCGTACCCTCACGGTACATCATCAAGGAGTGTCTTCCTCCCCGCGTAAACACATTAAAATTTGACATACGCCTCCAGATGGCGTTAGTGTCAAAATTTCTATCTATCCGCTCACCATGATAAATCAAATTTGTACAATCAGGTGATAGTAATTCAGCGGGAGTGTAAATCTGTAAAGCCCTGGCCATGTCCAGCATGGACATCCTGAACATCCTACGGCCAAGTAAAAATCTAAGAAAACTCCTATCATCTAACCTATCTACATCCTTATTAAAATCTATAGTACTCATTAGCTCAACACACCACTCTTTATATACAGGCCTACGAGTGGTAAATAAACGTTCTCAATCGGAAAAAGAAGAGCTGCGATACCTTTGGATTAGATGCTGCCTAACTGGGTTAGCTAGGTGGACCCTTTCCAAAGGCTCCCAATCTATTACCCTTGGTACTTCTACATTTTTGGTCCAAAGTTAAATTTGTTACTTTGATACGTCGGGTAATCTCTCCAACTTCTATCAATCCTTAAATTGGGATGCAACTGTTCTTCATGAATTGTTGGGTGTTCTATTATATGGTGAACGGGAAATACTACGTAGGCAATAAAAAATTGTGGCTCCGGCTCATAGTATGGCACATGTTGATCATAATGTTGTTGTTGTTCATTTTGGTGTTCCGGTTCGTGATATTGCATCTCTGGCTGTGGTTCCGGATCAGTTTTCCTAGACGATGATGCACCGCCCGTATCTGTATTTCTCTGCAAAACACATTAAACACAAAATTTGTGCATCCAAATATGCATTATTGTTAGCAAAATAACACATTAAAACAATTACAATAACATGTTTAATCCATATTAAACTTATACTCATTTTCATATTTTTATCAATTCTACAATTTTTCAAATAAGCATATATGAAAATGTATACAAAGTTCATAAGCATTCAACTCAAATAACATGTTAAAATAATTATTACTAGCAATTAAACAAGCTTCAAATGGCATTTATATCAAATTAATCAAGTTCATGAATTTTAGACTTAAAAAGTCCACTTTAATTCTCAAAAATCATGTTTAGGATCAAAGTTTGGATTATTTAGCAACCTAAACATGTTACACTACTTAATTTAGCACTAATTCATGACAAAAATCGGCCATAACCTGTTTATATCAAAAAGCCCCAAATTGCTCAAGAACACAAACCCTAGATTTCTAAATTTTTTGAAGTTTAAGGCTTCAAATCATGTTAAATAGCATCAATCTAGGTTATACATACATAATATACTAAGAATTTAACTCTGATTACACTAGAAATCATCAAAATTAAATTAGGTAAAATTTAGCTCAAGAACACTAAAATTCGAATTTAAAGAGTTTTAGGGGTGTAATCATTACCTTTTTGCTCCCAAATCCGAAGAAATGCATGTTTATAGCGGTTTGTAGGACGAAATTTGGTGGATTTTGGTTTAAAAATGATGAAATTTGAGTGTGTTTTGAGGGAATGTTCGTGTATGTGTGTGTGTTGAAGTGGGAAGACAGAACAGCTCATGGAGCTTTTTTATTTGTCCAGTTTTATGGGGTCATGCGACTGCATGAATTTGAAGAGGAAACCCCATGCGATCGCATCGGGTCTGATCTATTTTTTTTTTTTTTAACATAACCTTTAACTTCTTAAAACAAATAAGTGATTTATTTAAAATTTTGTTTTCCTTTTTATTTAGGAAGAGGTCGTTTCGGTACATTTACCTAGTCTGTCCCTCGACAAAATTTAAAATTTGTCATTTTAAAGCGATTGTTTTAAAAGCAAAGATTTTTGGGTTTTTTAAATGTTTTTGGCATACTTTAATTTAATAAGATTAAAAATAATGATAATAAAATTTCTCGTCCCGCCCTCGGGTAAAGCAATTTCGGTTTCATAATATAGTCTTCAACTTACGACGAATTTTAGGTATCAAATTTTTAACATAATGAAATAAAGTAAATTTTTTTTTTTTAAATTCACACCAAACTTAAATTTAAAATGCATAAAATTAAAAATTCATATTAATATTATTAATATTTTTATACATTAATTTTACAAATTTATATTAAAAATATTAATTGTTAAAATATTTAAAAACTTAAACATATTGATTTAAAAAGATTTATAATAATAATTTAATATTAATTTAAAAACAAGGTAAAAATTAAAATTAAAAATCTTTTTGGTCTTTTATCCCAATTTAATCAATAAAATATTAGCAAAAATATACGCCTATCTTTTGGGTAAAGTAATTTCGGCTATATTACCTAGTTTTACTCCTGACGAATTTTTGAAATATTTTAGATTGATTGATTAAAGATATTTATACCTTAAGAATAAACGGTAAATTTCACAGTGATGTAATAAATTTTTGTATGATATCAATAATTTCGGTTTCGCATACCTAATTTTATTGAATATCAATTTAATACTTTATAGCGAACGATTCAGCGTTTATTATCAAAAGGTTAAAAGCAATAAAATAAAATAAAAACTGTACATACTTACCTATGAGAAAGAATTTTCAGAGACCTGCTTTAACCGACTCATAGGAGAGTCGTGTGATTTGATTTTCCATAGCTACATAAGTGTAACCTTGATTTTTCAATAACTTTTCTTCTAAACATATGAACGGTCCTTCTCTGCATAGAGTAACAAATTCGGTATTTGAATATGTTTGATTGTTTGAACATTTACCTTCGTGTGACCATTTTCCGCATTTATTACATCTTTCAAGGTGTCGTGCTCTTCTTTTTGTTGCGGATTTTGATTTTTCTTTACCAAAATGTGTCTTATGATGATTCTTCATGAGTTCTTTCCCCACTTCATCCATTTTTCCTCTTATGAATGATACTAGTTCACTCGGAAGTGTGTCATTATTACGTTTAGTAATCATAGGGTGTAGTAGTAGACCATGGTTCAGATCAAAGGAATTCTTCATCTCGTAAAACCTAAAAGAATTAAAAATTCAGAATGGAGGGAGAAGACTAGTTCTTTAGGGTCTGCTAGGGAAAGACCATTCGGATTCCATTCTCGAGAACTACACGAAAACAAAAAATCTAACTCTAACAGAAATATATATTATCCTTAAAAAGATTTGATTCTCCCCACACTTAGTTAGCTGTGGTGTCGAAATTGTGATTAACTTCGTTTTCAATTGGACTATCAACAACTTGTATATCTCTGACTTTTGCATCAAGCCAATTGTTGATTTCCTCTGTAACTTTCACAAATTCAACTAACATTGCCTTTTCTTTAGGCGACAAATTGGATACTAATCGGTTACACAACTTAAAGTTCCCCTTAATCCTAGCATCTTGAATCCGTTTATAAAGTTACTTTGTTGAACTGTTGAAAATGGGTTCATCTAATTTCGTATCAATAACGGGGTTCTTTGTTATCGTGTTATCATTAGGTGTTTCTTCATCTTTCCCACACATAGGCATTTTTATGGGTTCAACTGTTTTGGTTGGTGAAGATCTAAACTTTCGGTTCACAAAGGTAACCGATTTGTTACCATCCCTAAGTGTCATTCTACCTTCTCTTACATCAATGAATGCTTCGGTGGTTGCTAAAAATGGGCGACCTAAAATTAGAGGAATATCAAGGTCTTCTTCTATATTAATAACTATAAAGTTTGCAACAAAGGTCAAACTTTCCACTTTAACAAGAAAATTATTGGCTATTCCAACCAGGTGTTTAATGGTTTGATCAAATAATTGAACACCTATTCTGGTTAGTCTTAATTTACCCACACCTAATCTTTTGTATAAGGAAAGAGGCATAACATTTGCACTTGCTCCTAAATCTGCGAGCCCATTATACATAGCACCATCATTAAGAAAGCAGGAAATGATAAATTCACCTGGGTCTCCTACTTTAGTAAGTAGAGTTGGTTTGTTAACCTTTTCCAAGTGGTATTTTCTTGGTTCTTGCACTTCTACTTGAACTTCTTGTTCATAATTTTTTTCGTTTCTTAGAATGGGAGGTTTGTATAGGAATTCTTCTTCATCACTCCAATTTGAAGCTTCCCCGTCTTCCGATTTTGGTTTTTCATATGCTGTTGATAACATATTTATGTTTTCATTCTGAGGGTTTTCTTGAGTTGTGAAATTATGATTGACTTCATTGTCAACTTCCATCGGACCATGTAT
Source organism: Rutidosis leptorrhynchoides (assembly GCF_046630445.1). Classification (NCBI taxonomy): domain Eukaryota; kingdom Viridiplantae; phylum Streptophyta; class Magnoliopsida; order Asterales; family Asteraceae; genus Rutidosis; species Rutidosis leptorrhynchoides. The sequence goes on from NC_092340.1 coordinate 170,097,744, forward strand.
GTAATGTTTAACTCTGTGACCATTAACTTTAAATTCAATCCCATTTGAATTTATTAATTCTACTGTTCCGTATGGGAAAACTCTTTTAACTATGAATGGTCCAGACCATCTTGATTTCAATTTTCCAGGAAATAGCTTGAATCGTGAATTAAAAAGAAGAACTCTATCTCCTGCCTTAAATTCTTTTGAACTTCTGATTCTTTTATCATGCCATTTCTTCGTTCTTTCCTTATAGATTAACGAATTTTCGTATGCTTCATGTCTTAATTCTTTTAATTCATTTAGTTGACTTAACCTTAGACGTCCAGCTTCATGCAAATCAAGATTACATGTCTTCAAAGCCCAAAATGCTTTATGTTCAATTTTTACTGGAAGGTGACATGCTTTTCCGTAAGCAAGTTTAAAAGGTGTGGTTCCAATTGGAGTTTTGTAGGCTGTTCTAAAAGCCCAGAGTGCATCCTCTAATTTCATGGACCATTTCTTCGGATTTGATCTTACAGTTTTCTCTAGAATACGTTTTAAAGCTCGGTTGGTATTTTCAACTTGTCCACTTTTTTGTGGATGATAAGCGGTTGAGACTTTATGAGTTACTCCATATCTTTTAAGAACTTTCTCAAGTTGATTATTAAAAAAATGAGTACCCCGATCACTTATTAAAGCTTTTGGTGTTCCAAACCTAGCAAAAAGACATTTTAAGAAGTTGACTACAACTTGTGCATCGTTAGTTGGGAGAGCTTGTGCTTTCGCCCATTTAGATACATAATCAATGGCAACGAGAATGTAGAGATTATTACGAGATTTTGGAAATGGACCCATAAAGTCAATACCCCAAACGTCAAATACTTCACATACTTGAATGAAATTTTGTGGCATTTCATCGTGTTGACTTATTTTTCCGGCCCTTTGACAAGCATCACAGGATTTACAAAGAAGGTGTGAGTCTTTGAAAATCGTAGGCCAATAGAATCCAGCGTCGTAGACGTTTCTTGTTGTAAGTTGAGGCCCATAATGTCCTCCTGTTGGTCCTGTGTGACAATGGTTTAAGATTTGACTAGCTTCATCTCCGAATACGCATCGGCGTATTATTCCATCGGGACAACTTTTAAATAAATGTGGATCTTCCCAAAAATAGTGTTTTATATCACTAAAGAATTTCTTTTGTTTTTGGTACGACAACCCTTTTTTCAAGGAATCCACATACTAAGTAGTTTGCATAGTCTGCAAACCATGGAATTTCATTATAATCGATCTTCAAAAGATATTCATCAAGAAAGTTATCTTGTATAGCCAATTCATTTAGAACTTCTAATTCGGGATTTTCAAGACGAGAAAGAAGATCATTGGCGAGATTTTCTGCTCCCTTTTTGTCTCGGATTTCATTATCGAACTCTTGTAAGAGTAAGATCCAACAGATTAATCGTGGTTTGGCATCTTGTTTTGAAAATAGGTATCTAAGAGCAGAATGGTCAGTATAGACCACCGTTTTAGCTAGAACGAGATATGAACGAAATTTGTCAAAAGCAAAGACAATAGTATGGAGTTCTTTTTCAGTAGTTGTGTAATTCGTTTGTGCTCCTTGTAACGTCTTACTAGCGTAATAAATAGGTTGAAATTGTTTTTCAATCCTTTGTCCTAAAACGACTCCCATTGCAAAATCACTTGCATCGCACATGAGTTCAAATGGTAGATTCCAATTTGGAGTTATCATGATCGGCGCATTAGTGAGTTTTTCTTTAAAGATATTAAAAGATTTGATACATTCATGTGAAAAAATGAATGGAGCATCTTTTTCTAGGAGTTTATTCATAGGAGTGGCAAATTTAGAAAAATCTTTTATGAAACGTCGGTAAAAACCAGCATGCCCTAGAAAACTCCTAACTCCTCTAACATTGGTGGGATGTGAAAGTTTAGAAATTACATCTACTTTAGCTCTATCCACTTCAATTCCTTCCTTTGAAATTTTATGACCAAGAACGATGCCTTCTTTAACCATGAAATGACATTTCTTCCAATTAAGAACTAGATTTGATTGCTCGCATCTAATAAGCATTCGTTCAAGATTAACTAGACATGTTTCAAAGGTATCACCGAAGACTGAAAAGTCATCCATAAAAACTTCATGCATTCTTCTATCATGTCGTGAAAAATTGCCATCATGCACCTTTAAAAGGTTGCAGGGGCATTGCAAAGTCCAAATGGCATGCATTTATAAGCAAAAGTACCATAAAGGCACGTGAAGGTGGTTTTCTCTTGGTCCTCGGGTGCTATTGGAATTTGAAAATATCCGGGAAAACCGTCAAGAAAACAATAGTAACTATTCCCGGCTAACCTTTCCAACATTTGATCAATGAAAGGTAAGGGAAAGTGATCTTTTCTGGTGGCATCATTTAATTTTGTATAATCAATACAGACACGCCATCCTATTACAGTCCTAGTAGGAATAAGCTCATTTTTTTCATTTGTGATGACAGTCATGCAACCCTTCTTAGGTACACATTGAACTGGGCTTATCCATGGACTATCAGAGATTGGATAAATTAAACCTGCATCAAGCATTTTAATAATTTCTTTCTTAACAACATCTTGCATATTAGGATTTAGTCTTCGTTGGCGTTGCACATATGTTTTATGACCTTCTTCCATAAGGATTTTATGTGTGCAATACGAGGGACTTATGCCTTTAATGTCATGAATCTTCCATGCAATAGCTGGTTTATGAGTTTTTAGCACAGAAATGAGTTGAGATTTTTCATTTTCTGTAAGAGAAGATGATATTATTACAAGTTATTCAGATTCACCATGTAAATAAGCGTATTCCAAATGGTTTGGAAGTGGCTTTAACTCTAATGTCGGTGGTTCTTCTATCGATGATTTGTATCGATATCTGTCTTCTTCTTTTAGCAATTGAAGTTCTTCCGTTGTTGGTTCGTATTCATTAGCCATGAGTGCATCTAACATTTCAGCTTCGTCAATTAGTTTAGTCCCTTCTCCTAAAGAACATTCTCCTGTTCCTTGTAATTCTGGAAATTCTTCTAACAATTCTGCATGTGAATCTATAGTTTGAATGTAATAACATGTATCATCTGCAGATTGCGGCTGTTGCATGGCTCTATCAACAGAAAAGGTAACACTCTCGTCCTCTATACTTAGGGTCAGTTTCTTATCGAACACGTCTATTATTGCTTTAGCCGTGTTTAAGAATGGTCTTCCTAGTATAAGTGTGACGCCTCGTACTAAATCATCATGTACGGACCATCAACAACAGGATCATTACAAGGTTAAGTACTATATGCGTTTTCAAAACAGAGTTTACATTCATAAATAAAAGTGACGTCATAACATACGTCAATTGTTTTACAAATCAAAAGTATGCTTCGCTAAGTAGAAGCATTAAATAAGTGTACGTGACCATAATGGTCGTTACATAACATAAGTTCATAAGTAAAAAGTTTGAATGCAACATAAGTAGTCATGCGATAACAACTCTAGGCAGCGGGTTCTACAGCACGACTAGTAAGATAGCGGAAGCGACTTTAAGCACCTGAGAAAATACATGCTTAAAAAAGGTCAACACAAAGGTTGGTGAGCTATAGTTTAAGTATAACAGTAACGTAAGTAGGCCACGAGATTTCAGTGCTACAACGAGCGTTTCAAAAGTATGTAAAAGTATATGCTTAACCGTGGGCACCCGGTAACTAACTTAACGTTTAATGTACCCCCTTAAAGTGCACTTGGCAAGTGCGTATAACCTCGAAGTATTAAACACTCGTTAAATGCTAGCGCTACTAGCCCGAGTGGGGATGTCAAACCCTATGGATCCATATCTAAGATTCGCGTTCACGGTTCAAAAACCAATGATTAAACGTTACCGAGCTAAAGGGAATGTTTCTGCCGTTATATAACTCACACATATATAAAGTTTAAGTACTCGTGCCTAGTATGTAAAACATAAAATCCGCATGTATTCTCAGTTCCCAAAATAAGTTAAAGTAAAAAGGGAATGCTATAACTCACAATGATTAGTAGTAATGGTAAGGTAGTAGTCGGAAAGTGGTGTGCAAGTAACGGTCCAAACGTCCTCAACCTAAGTCAAATAGCACTAAGTCAATAAGTCGTCTCAAAAGGTTTACAAGTACGTAATTAAGGTCATAAGGGTCATCATCAATCATCATTAAACAAAAGGTAACAAGTAAGACTCGTTTATGAAAGTCGTTTAAAACAAAGGCTGACTTCGGTCAGTCACCACGGCCTCTACCCTTACTGAATTAAGGTGAGACCAGTGGTCATGGCTCCGTCTATGAGTCCCTTAAGTGTGGTAAAATTTACAGAAGCAAACTCGTCTTGGTTTGACCGTGGCGACGGTCTAAGTGCGAGTAGGTCAGAAATTTCTGCACAACGTTAAAGGACATGGTAACGATCGGAGGGCCATAAATCCTAAACCGTAACTCGGATTAAGACGAGTCCTATATGAAAAGTTATCTACTCGAAAAGTTCTATCTAAAAATAAAGGTTAGAACAGCCCAGGTCTACTGGTCTGTTCCAGAAGCATCAGGTCAGTAGGTTTTGGACAGAACAGTGGGTTTTGGAGAGTTCCGGTTGTCTCGGTGCTTGATGTTCATCACGGTTCTCATCCTTGATGCGTATAGCTTCAAGTGTACAACTCGTTGTTGTGTTAACATCATTTTGACCAAGGTTTGTCCATCATAACTCAAGTGCAAGTGTTGTAAGTGTTTGATGAACCAAGGTTACATGTAAGTTTATGAACAAGTTCATGAACACTAAGAAAGATCACAACCAAGTGTTGGATCCATGATACTTGCACCAAAGTGTAAGCTCTTGTTGGTTTCATGTCCTTGTTCAAATGTGTAGTAAGCAACTAACAATAAGAAATAAAGAAAATGAATGATAAGCCTAAACCAACCATGAAGGTGGTATTCTAGTAACATACAACAAACAAGAACACAAGTAACAATTATAAAGATTATAAACTTTAAATCTTTTGAAACAAAATATGTAGAACATAACTAGATAGATTATGTTCTTGGATGTTCTTGATAAATACAAGATATAAGATGAAGAATTCAAACTAGTAAGTTTGTTCTTGAAAGCTAGAAAGTAAGTAATAAATAACTAGTAATCAACACATGTAAACAAAGATTAAAAACAACAAAGCATGATGATGATTATGGTACCTCATGGGTTCGGTTTTGTTAAGCAAGGAAGAGGAGAAAAAGTCTTCAAACTTACTTGCAAGAACAAAGAACTTTGAGAGAGAAAAAGAGAAAGATAATTGTAAGTAAAGTGTGTGTGTTTTGAGAGAAGACTTCAAATGAGTTGTAATGAGAAAATGAAGTCAAAAACCACCTTATGGAGACCCCAAGGCCGACGGCCTGCAGCTCCCAAGGGGGTGGGTGTGTTGCTTGTTGGTCACTAGGTGGAAAAGCTTGCAAAAGTTGGGTAAAAGGGTGGTGTTCATGGGGATAATGAGCCAACTATATTCCAATTCTATGTAACCAACTAGTTTAAGTTCAAGTATCATACTTACACTTGTAAGAGTGGGCTAAAGGTCCACTAATAATAGTAGGGTGGGCTTGGAAGCCCAAGTCATGAGTCCATTTCATTAATTAAAGCCCAAGTTCAATAAATCTCTAGTTAAACCAAATAAAGCCCAAGTAATTAATCTATCACCTTAGTTAATTAAAATGATTAATAAAATTAATCATGAATGTAAATAATATCTTAAAATATTATTCGTGCAAGTTCCGGGTGTCACAAAGACGTTTCGGGCATTTAAAGTTCAAGTACGGGCAATCAAAGCAACATGTAAATGTAATAACATACATTCGTTTAATCAAGCGTATTAATAATAATAATTATTAATAAATAACGTTGGAAAAACCAAGGTCGTTACATTACCCACCTGTTAAAGAAAATTTCGTCCCGAAATTTAAGCTGAAGTAGATGGAGGAGTCGGGAAAAGATGAGGATATTTCCGCATCATTTGATCCTCTCGTTCCCAAGTAAACTCAGGTCCTCGTTTGGCATTCCATCGTACTCGTACAATCGGAATCTTGTTGCGTTTCAAAGTTTTGATCTCACGATCCATAATCTCAACAGGTTCCTCCACAAAGTGGAGTTTGTCATCAATAGTAAGTTCTTCCAAAGGTATGATGAGTTCGGGTGCAGCAAGACACTTCTTCAAGTTTGACACATGGAAGGTAGGATGAACTGAGCTCAATTGTGCTGGTAGATCCAAACGGTAAGCAACTGGTCTAACACGTTCCAAGATTTCGAAAGGACCAATGTATCGTGGGTTCAACTTTCCACGTTTTCCAAAACGGATCACACCTTTCCAAGGTGCAACCTTCAACATTACGCGATCACCAACATTAAATTCAAAGTCTTTACGTTTAAGATCAGCATAACTCTTTTGGCGATCACGGGCTACCTTGAGTCTGTTTTGAATCTGAGCAATCTTTTCCGAGGTTTCATGGACTATCTCGGGCCCGGTGAGTTGCACTTCACCTAGCTCGGCCCAACAAAGAGGAGATCGGCACTTACGACCATACAATGCTTCAAAAGGTGCAGCATTAATGCTTGAGTGATAACTGTTGTTGTACGAGAATTCGGCGAGTGGCAAATGCCTTTCCCAGGCCTTTCCAAAATCAATGACACATGCACGCAGCATGTCCTCCAAGGTCTGAATCGTTCGTTCACTTTGCTCGTCAGTCTGAGGATGATAAGCAGTACTCATGTCAAGACGAGTTCCCATGGCTTCTTGCAAAGAACGCCAAAATCTGGAAGCAAAACGGGGATCGCGATCGGAGATGATTGATAAAGGTACACCATGACGAGATACAACCTCTTTGATGTACAGCTGAGCAAGTCTTTCCATTGTATCAGTTTCCTTCATCGCTAGGAAGTGTGCAGATTTGGTGAGGCGGTCAACAATAACCCAAATAGTATCGCATCCGCCCACCGTCTTCGGCAGCTTAGTAATGAAATCCATTGTGATCCTTTCCCACTTCCATTGTGGGATTTCCGGCTGTTGAAGTAACCCAGAAGGTCTCTGATGTTCGGCTTTGACCTTCGAGCAAGTCAAACACTTACCAACATAAGTCGCAACGTCCTTCTTAAGATTCGGCCACCAATACTGTTCTTTAAGGTCGTGGTACATCTTACCTGCACCGGGGTGAATTGAATATCTTGATTTGTGTGCTTCATCAAGTATCAGGCTTCGTAGATCTCCATAGTAAGGTACCCAAATTCTTCCGGCATAACATCGGAGTCCAGACTCTCTAACCTCGAATCGAGAGACAAGTATGTTCAAATGCTCGTGAGATATGTTCTCCTCCTTGAGAGCCTCAACTTGGGCTACTCTGATCTGGTTGTTGAGGTTCGAGTGGATGGTGATGTTCAGAGCCCTAACACGGAGAGGTGCCGTCCTCTCCTTTCGGCTTAAAGCGTCAGCTACAACATTGGCCTTGCCAGGGTGATAACGGAGTTCACAATCGTAGTCGTTGAGCGTCTCGATCCATCGACGCTGTCTCATATTCAATTGCTTCTGATCGAAGATGTGCTGGAGACTCTTGTGATCGGTGAAGATAGTGCTCTTAGTTCCATACAAATAATGTCTCCACAATTTGAGTGCAAAGACAACGGCTCCAAGTTCAAGATCATGTGTAGTGTAGTTCCGCTCGTGAATCTTCAATTGGCGGGAGGCATAGGCAATAACCTTTGATCGTTGCATCAATACACAACCAAAACCACTCTTCGATGCATCGCAATAAACAACAAAGTCGTCACTGCCTTCAGGAAGTGATAGGATAGGTGCGGAGGTTAACTTCTTCTTCAAAGTTTGGAATGCTGATTTGTGTGTGGGTTCCCAAATGAACTTCTTGCCCTTGTGAGTCAGTGCGGTCAAAGGACGCGCAATCAGAGAAAATCCTTCGATAAACCTTCGATAATAACCGGCGAGACCTAGAAATTGGCGAATATGCGTTGGAGTAGTGGGGGTCTCCCACTTGCTGATGGCTTCAATCTTGGCGGGATCAACTTTGATACCCTGGTCGCTCACAACATGACCCAAAAACTGTACTTCCTTCAACCAAAATTCGCACTTGGAGAATTTGGCGTAAAGTTGCTCTTGTCTTAAGAGTTCAAGCACTAGCCGAAGGTGTTGCTCATGTTCTTCTTCGCTCTTAGAGTAGATGAGGATATCATCTATGAAGACGATAACAAACTTATCCAAGTAAGGCTTGCAGACACGATTCATGAGATCCATGAACACGGCAGGTGCATTTGTCAAACCGAATGGCATCACGAGGAACTCATAATGACCATAACGGGTCCTGAATGCAGTTTTCATCACGTCACTTTACTTCACCCTCAGCTGGTGATATCCGGATCGCAAATCGATCTTTGAATAAACGCTCGATCCTTGTAGTTGATCAAAAAGATCATCAATTCGTGGAAGAGGATATCGATTCTTGATAGTCAATTTGTTGAGTTCACGGTAGTCGATACACATACGGAAGGATCCATCCTTCTTCTTTACAAACAACACAGGTGTGCCCCAAGGCGAGAAGCTTGGTTGGATAAACCCTCGATCTAATAGTTCTTGTAGTTGACTCTGTAATTCTTGCATCTCGGAAGGTGCGAGTCTATAAGGTGCGCGAGCTACAGGTGCAGCTCCTGGCACTAAGTCAATCTGAAACTCTACTGCTCTCTGCGGCGGTAATCCAGGCAATTCCTCTGGGAAGACATCAGAAAATTCGTTCACAATTCGAACGTCGTTCACGTTCTTCACCTCAGTTTCTACCGCTTTCACATGTGCTAGGACAGCAAAGTGTCCCTTCTTCATAATCTTTTGTGCTTTCACGCAACTAATGAGGTTCAACTTCGAGGTACATCTCTCTCCATAGATAACCAGTGGTTCGCCATCTCCTTGTGGTATGCGAAGTGCTTTATCTCCACAGATAACATCGGCCTTTATCTTGCTCAACCAATCCATACCGACGATCGCGTCAAAACTTCCCAGTTTGATAGGTATCAAATCAATTTCGAAATCTGCACCAGTTATGTTGATAATAGCTCCACGACTAATATGGTCAACCTTTTCAAGTTTTCCATTGGCGACCTCGACAAGCATACTTTCCTTCAAAGGAACTAACGACCAATCTAACTTATCACAAAAATGTCTACACACATAGCTCCTATCGGCACCAGTATCAAATAGGACAGAAGCTAAAAGATTGTTGATCTTGAATATACCTGTCACCAAGTCGGGGTTGTCGCGAGCGTCCCTTGCATTAACATTGAAGGCTCTAGCACGTGGTGGTCCGCCATCCTTACGCTTGTTAGGACACTCGTTTCTGAAATGGCCCGTCTTTCCACATTCATAACACTTCTTAGGCCCATTGTTGTTGTGGTTTGGCTTCACGTTCAAAGTGGTAACCTTGCAATCCTTGCCAACATGTCCAGATCGTTGGCACTTCTCACAGATAACATTGCAATACCCAGTGTGGTGCTTGTAGCACCTATTGCATTGTGGTAAGGTTCCTTTGTAGTTCGGATTGGTGCGGTTGTTGTTGTTGGGGTTGGTGTTGTTGTTGTGTATGTTGTTGTTTTGCCTGAACCCTTCATGTCGTTTTGCCGGGTTTTGATCATAGTTCCTACCCCTGTTGTTGTTGTGGTTGTTGTCCCATTTCCTCTTTTCACCACTAACAGTTTCGAACTTAGCCTTCTCCGGCTCGTCAAGGATGATTTGATTCAAGAGAGTATGCGCCATGCGCATTGCTTCGGGAACACTTGGTGGCTTGGATGAGGTAACATTACCCTTGATGGACTTAGGAAGTCCCGAGAAGTATTTCTCCAAACGCTTAAATTCGGGGGTGACCATGGTTGGACACATAAGAGCCAATTCCAAAAACCTACGGTTGTAGCTGTTAAGGTCGTTCCCTACGGTTTTCAATTGCATAAATTCGATTTCCATCTTTTGAATCTCGGTTCTCGGACAGTATTCCTCGATCATAGCACATTTAAATTCTTCCCAAGGCGTAGCATACGCCTCATCAATTCCTTTCGCTTGGGCCATGGTATTCCACCATGTGAGCGCGCCATCAGACAGCGTGCAAGATGCAAATTTCGTTTTGTTAGCCTCAGAACAATTGCTAACCCTGAATACCGATTCCAACTTTTCGAACCATCTGGTGAGACCGACGGGTCCCTCAGTGCCATTGAAGTAGTGTGGCTTGCAGTTTTGAAATTCCTTGTAAGTACACCCATCTCGAACGACAGGTGGATTGACAGGCGGTGGTGGTGGAGCTTGGGGTTGTCTTTCAGCTAGTGCAGCAGCGACTCGCTCGTTAATCATTTCCTCAATTTGTGCCGCGGTGGGGATAGACCTCCCGTTGGCCATGATGTTCTATACAAACATTTTGACTCAAGTCAAAATCCATTATGCAAATAATAATAGTACATTATATAACAACCAACATGAAAACAGCACAACACATGTTGATTAAATAACGCAAGCAGATATAAGTACCACGAAACCATGAGATGATAACGTAAATAGAGCACTTGCGCAAGAAGTAAGCAACACAAATTCCATTCATTAATGATAATAAGTTCATACATTACAATAAGTTCGTACATTACATAAGTGAAATATGAAATTACAAAAGAGATTACAATACAGAATCTAGTACAAAGTCCTACGGCGATGGTGGGTACAAAATGTCCAAAACATGAGCCAACTGCTCCTCGAGCTCAGTAACTCGAGTCTGGAGAATCTCAATCTCCCGCCTCATTTCCTCATTAGAGGAAGGTGATGGGGCAGGTGGTGCTGGCGGTGCAGGTGGAGCCGGTGGTGCTGAAGTGGATGGTCCGGCTCTGGGTGGAGACGGTAATATCTATGGGTCGGCGGGGTACGGCACCAGCCGTTTACGAGCAGTGATCCTACGACGCCAACCATAAGCGTCAGTGACAGTACGACCAGGAATTATGCCAGCGAAGCGATACCGCTTCTTCGGCGGGGTAGAAGGTGCCTGAATCGGTCGGTCAGCGGGATCCTCCTCATCACTGGAGTCGTCAGATGAGGTGTCGTCTGAAGAAGCATCGGTGGAAGAACCGTCGTCTGAATCATGCGGTGGTGGCGCGGGTGGCTCAACATATCCGAAAGCGGCCAACATCTGTCGGTGTCGGCCTGGTGTAATCACGGCTAAGCGGCCGTCGGCAGTGAAGGTGTGCGCCAGTGATTACGGAAGGGTCCTTCCCCGAACTCCGCGGGGATCTCCATGCCACCAATGCGAGCCAGTTGCCTCAGGGGTCTGGAAGAAGACGCCGGGATAGGCACACTAGAGCTAGCTCCAGAACTAGAGGCGCCGGGGTCGCCAGTGGGTGTCGGGGCCGGAATGTCAGCAGCAGCAGCAGCAGCAACAGGTGCAGCAGTGGGAGGAACAACGGGGCCTGAGCCGCTCGGGATGTCAGTAGGTGGAACGTCCGACATCTGAACAAGGAAAAATAAATTTTCCATGTCAGTATGTCATAAAGCAAGCAAATAATAGGCCAACAGTTTAAATCATGTATAACAATAAGTAGCATGGCAATATCAGTAATCGTACGAAACTAGCATGCAATCGAAAGCAAGTAATAGCATGCAGTAGTGAAATCATGTAGTAGCATACGGCATATAGCAGTAACAGTAAGCAGCAGCATGCAGTAAGTTCAGCGGAAACAAGTAAACTAACAAGTTGTAGATTAGCCCTATTAGTGAATCCTACTCGGGTCGGTCTTAGACTCACTAATGCATCCTAATTCCCTACAACCAATGCTCTGATACCAAATGTGACGCCTCGTACTAAATCATCATGTACGGACCATCAACAACAGGATCATTACAAGGTTAAGTACTATATGCGTTTTCAAAACAGAGTTTACATTCATAAATAAAAGTGACGTCATAACATACGTCAATTGTTTTACAAATCAAAAGTATGCTTCGCTAAGTAGAAGCATTAAATAAGTGTACGTGACCATAATGGTCGTTACATAACATAAGTTCATAAGTAAAAAGTTTGAATGCAACATAAGTAGTCATGCGATAACAACTCTAGGCAGCGGGTTCTACAGCACGACTAGTAAGATAGCGGAAGCGACTTCAAGCACCTGAGAAAATACATGCTTAAAAAAGGTCAACACAAAGGTTGGTGAGCTATAGTTTAAGTATAACAGTAACGTAAGTAGGCCACGAGATTTCAGTGCTACAACGAGCGTTTCAAAAGTATGTAAAAGTATATGCTTAACCGTGGGCACCCGGTAACTAACTTAACGTTTAATGTACCCCCTTAAAGTGCACTTGGCAAGTGCGTATAACCTCGAAGTATTAAACACTCGTTAAATGCTAGCGCTACTAGCCCGAGTGGGGATGTCAAACCCTATGGATCCATATCTAAGATTCGCGTTCACGGTTCAAAAACCAATGATTAAACGTTACCGAGCTAAAGGGAATGTTTCTGCCGTTATATAACCCACACATATATAAAGTTTAAGTACTCGTGCCTAGTATGTAAAACATAAAATCCGCATGTATTCTCAGTTCCCAAAATAAGTTAAAGTAAAAAGGGAATGCTATAACTCACAATGATTAGTAGTAATGGTAAGGTAGTAGTCGGAAAGTGGTGTGCAAGTAACGGTCCAAACGTCCTCAACCTAAGTCAAATAGCACTAAGTCAATAAGTCGTCTCAAAAGGTTTACAATTACGTAATTAAGGTCATAAGGGTCATCATCAATCATCATTAAACAAAAGGTAACAAGTAAGACTCGTTTATGAAAGTCGTTTAAAACAAAGGCTGACTTCGGTCAGTCACCACGGCCTCTACCCTTACTGAATTAAGGTGAGACCAGTGGTCATGGCTCCGTCTATGAGTCCCTTAAGTGTGGTAAAATTTACAGAAGTAAACTCGTCTTGGTTTGACCGTGGCGACGGTCTAAGTGCGAGTAGGTCATAAATTTCTTCACAACGTTAAAGGACATGGTAACGATCGGAGGGCCATAAATCCTAAACCGTAACTCGGATTAAGACGAGTCCTATATGAAAAGTTATCTACTCGAAAAGTTCTATCTAAAAATCAAGGTTAGAACAGCCCAGGTCTACTGGTCTATTCCAGAAGCATCAGGTCAGTAGGTTTTGGACAGAACAGTGGGTTTTGGAGAGTTCCGGTTGTCTCGGTGCTTGATGTTCATCACGGTTCTCATCCTTGATGCGTATAGCTTCAAGTGTACAACTCGTTGATGTGTTAACATCATTTTGACCAAGGTTTGTCCATCATAACTCAAGTGCAAGTGTTGTAAGTGTTTGATGAACCAAGGTTACATGTAAGTTTATGAACAAGTTCATGAACACTAAGAAAGATCACAACCAAGTGTTGGATCCATGATACTTGCACCAAAGTGTAAGCTCTTGTTGGTTTCATGTCCTTGTTCAAATGTGTAGTAAGCAACTAACAATAAGAAATAAAGAAAATGAATGATAAGCCTAAACCAACCATGAAGGTGGTATTCTAGTAACATACAACAAACAAGAACACAAGTAACAATTATAAAGATTATAAACTTTAAATCTTTTGAAACAAAATATGTAGAACATAACTAGATAGATTATGTTCTTGGATGTTCTTGATAAATACAAGATATAAGATGAAGAATTCAAACTAGTAAGTTTGTTCTTGAAAGCTAGAAAGTAAGTAATAAATAACTAGTAATCAACACATGTAAACAAAGATTAAAAACAACAAAGCATGATGATGATTATGGTGCCTCATGGGTTCGGTTTTGTTAAGCAAGGAAGAGGAGAAAAAGTCTTCAAACTTACTTGCAAGAACAAAGAACTTTGAGAGAGAAAAAGAGAAAGATAATTGTAAGTAAAGTGTGTGTGTTTTGAGAGAAGACTTCAAATGAGTTGTAATAAGGAAATGAAGTCAAAAACCACCTTATGGAGACCCCAAGGCCGACGGCCTGCAGCTCCCAAGGGGGTGGGTGTGTTGCTTGTTGGTCACTAGGTGGAAAAGCTTGCAAAAGTTGGGTAAAAGGGTGGTGTTCATGGGGATAATGAGCCAACTATATTCCAATTCTATGTAACCAACTAGTTTAAGTTCAAGTATCATACTTACACTTGTAAGAGTGGGCTAAAGGTCCACTAATAATAGTAGGGTGGGCTTGGAAGCCCAAGTCATGAGTCCATTTCATTAATTAAAGCCCAAGTTCAATAAATCTCTAGTTAAACCAAATAAAGCCCAAGTAATTAATCTATCACCTTAGTTAATTAAAATGATTAATAAAATTAATCATGAATGTAAATAATATCTTAAAATATTATTCGTGCAAGTTCCGGGTGTCACAAAGACGTTTCGGGCATTTAAAGTTCAAGTACGGGCAATCAAAGCAACATGTAAATGTAATAACATACATTCGTTTAATCAAGCGTATTAATAATAATAATTATTAATAAATAACGTTGGAAAAACCAGGGTCGTTACAATAAGAGGAACTCGAGAATCTTCTTCCATGTCCAGAATAACAAAATCTACTGGAAATACTAAAGTACCAAATTTAACTAGCATATTTTCCATTATCCCTCTAGGATATTTTACTGATCGATCGGCTAGTTGTATGCTTATTCGTGTTGGTTTCAATTCTCCGAGGTCTAGTTTAGCGTATAGTGAATACGACATTAAATTTATACTAGCACCTAAGTCTGCCAATGCTTCTATTGAACTAAGACTACCCAGAAAACATGGAATTGTGAAACTTCCTGGATCTGAGAGTTTTTCTGGTAGTTTATTCAACAGTACTGCAGAACAATTAGCATTCATAGTAACAGCCAAAAGTTCTTCCATTTTCTTTCTTTTTGTGATTAGATCTTTCAGGAATTTAGCATACCTTGGTATTCTTGAAATTACATCAATGAAAGGAAGATTGACATTTATTTGTTTAAACATATTCAAGAATTTAGATTGCTCGTCTTCAAGTCTTTCTTTTCTCATTTTACTCGGGTAAGGAAGTGGTGGTTGGTATGGTTTAACATAAGGTTTAGCCTTAACTGTGTTATATTCATTAACCTTTTCAACTACCGGTTTTGTTTCCTTATCTTGATCAGATTGTGTTTCTTATGGAGTAGGAATAGCGTCATCAGAAATTACAGGCATTTCAGGTGGTTTAAGTGTAATGCCACTTCTCGTGGTAATTGCTTTAGCTGTTGCATTCCGGGGGTTATCATTTGTATCGCTGGGTAGACTTCCCGGTTTTCTTTCACCTATCAACCTTGCGAGGTTGCTCACTTCTTGTTCCAGATTTTGAATAGAAGCTTGTTGATTTTTAAATGCTTGAGTATTTTGTTCATTGGTTTGTTTCTGAGATGTGAAAAACTGCGTTTGAGATTCAACTAGCTTTGACTTCATATCTTCTAAATTTGGCTTTTTATCATCAGTTTGTGGTGGTTTAATTGGAAAAATAGGTCTTTGCTGATTATAAGTATTATTAGATACTTTTTGATTGCTAGGATCTTGTTGGTTGTTGTATGGAACATTTCGGTTATAATTCTGATTTTGATTGTAGATTGGTCTTGGCGGTTGATAATTACTTTGATAATTATTTCCAGGCCTTTTGTTCATGTATGAAACATTCTCTATTTGTTCCATTATTTGTTCAATACTGAGGCAATCTTTTGTCAAATGTGGTCCTCCACACTGCTCACAACTAATTCGTATTGCGTGAATATCTTTAGTCATCTTTTCCATTCGTCTTTCGAAAGCATCTATCTTTGCGGAAATGGAATCAAAGTCATGGCTAGAATCGGCTCTAGCGGCTTTAGATGATCTAACGATGTCTTTTTCTTGATGCCACTCATGTGAGTGGGAAGCAGTGTTATCAATAATTTTGTAAGCTTCAGTTGCGGTTTTCTTCATAATGTAACCACCAGCTGCTATGTCGATGTCTTTGCGTGTAGTAATGTCGCATCCTTGGTAGAATATTTGTACTATTTGATAAGTGTCTAAACCATGTTGCGGACATCCTCTTAACAACTTTCCAAATCTTATCCACGCCTCATAGAGTTTCATTTGGCTTTTGTGTGAACGTAACAATTTCTCCTTAAAGTCTCACAGCTTTAGATGCCGGAAAGAATTGTTTAAGAAAATTTTCAACTAAAACATCCCATATGTCAATCGCCCCTTCAGGTAATGATTCTAACCAATCTTTGGCTTCTCCCTTTAAAGTCCATGGAAATAACATGAGATAGATCTGTTCATCCTCAACTTCTCTTATTTTGAATAGAGTACAGATCCTATTAAAGGTACGAAGATGTTCGTTTGGATCTTCCTTCGGCGCACCACTAAATTGTCATTGATTAGTTACCATGTGTAGGATTTGTTCTTTGATTTCATAATCTGGCGCATTAATGTCTAGTTGAGTAATTGCGTGACCTTGGCCAGTGCGTTTAGCCCTCATTCGGTCTACCATACTTAGAGGTTCCAGATTTTCCATGATTGAATTTGTTGAATCTGAATCACTAGAGGATTCTGACTTACTGGTTTCTTCCTCGACAATTTCCGGATGAGTAATTTGTGGTTCAGGAGTAATGATTAGTGGTTCAGGATCTCTGAATTATCCTAAATATCCTCCAGATTCTCAATTGTGAGGTCGGGTTCAAAAAATGGATTATCGGAAATTTGAATTGGAGTACTTGGTCGACTTGATGACGATTCTAAAGAAAATCAATATTGGCTAGATGTCTTGATCGAGTTATAGGTGGTGAACGTATGAAAGGTGGTGAACGTTTTGCTCAGTGCATTCACTGAATATCCTATTAGTTATAAAAGATAAAAATTATATAAGCTATCAAATTAATAGACTTTTCTGATTTTGCCCACGTTTTGAATAGCCAATAGATGCAGTAGGTAGCCAGGACCCCTTAAATCGGAAGCCCACAACTCTCCACTAACAAATCCAACTATTACTACGAATCAGAAAATTTTAGATGTCTATCAATTTAACCGCTTAAAATAATTTTTCGTCGAAATTTTGAAGAAAAAAAAAATCTATATCCTAAAAACTAGAGCGTCGAGAAATAAGAAAGAAAAAGAGTGCGTCGTAAAACGTCGAAAAATAAAAGGTCGAAAAAATAAGAAAGTAGTGCGTCGAAACTTAAAAGTCTAAAAAGTAAATATTAAAAGTTGCGTCTAAAGGTATTAAAGGTTAAAGGAATTCTATATCCAAAATGGCAATAAATTAAAAAGGCACTAAAACTTATTTAAAACTAAAGCGATAAACGACGTTGTAAAATTCTAAAGCGTCTAAGTCTTAGTCTAAAGAAAAAGCACTTAAGGGATTTTACGGCAAAACCTAAAAATCTAAAAATATAAAATAGCTACGGCAAATACTAAATTTAAACTAATTTCGAACGAAAAATATACAAATTACGAATTAAACGATAAAAATACAAATTATAACTAAAATGACAAAAATACAAATTTTATAAAAATATTATTTTTATATTATTATTTTATAAAAGTATTAATTTTTAAAACTAAATGAAACTATTAAAAACTTAAAAATACAAAAATAAATAAACTAAAACTAATTAATATTAAATATAAACCCTAATTAAGTTTAATAATAATAATAATAATAATTAATACGTAACCCTAATCCTGTCGGCAGAGGTATCAGGTGTGTCAGACAGGATCATGCGATCGCATGAGTTCTACGTGTCTGGGCCATGCGATCGCATGACTTCTGGATCCAGCTCAGATCTTGGACTGCTACAGTTCTCGGCCCATTTACAGTTTATTTATTTATTAATTATTTTTTTTTGAATTTAATTTTCTGTTTTTAATTTATAAAAAAAATAAAATGTAATAAAAACTTAAAAAAAAATTACTTATTAATCTTAATTTTTAACAAACGAAAAATAAAAATATAAACTTTTTAATTTAAATAATTAAAAATATAGAAATAATTTTTTTTTATGTTTTTATATTTTTATATTTATATAATTTTTTACAAAAATGGATTAAAAACTTAATATATTTTTTTATAGCGTTTCGCTCGTAACCCCGGCAGCGGCGCAAAAAATACTTGATGTTATGCGAGGTGTATACGAAATAATTATATTTTTACTACGAAATACTATTAAATACGATACAATTTTATACAAGTTATATACCTAAACCTTGCTACAACACTATAGGCAGTGTACCTAATCGTACAGTAGTGTAGTTTTTAATAAGTCCGGTTCGTTCCGCATGGAGCTAGCCAAGTTTAACGCTATATTTTATTTTAAACTATATTTGTATATAATATATATATATATATATATATATATATATATATATATATATATATATATATATATATATATAAGTAGTATTATTATTATTATAAAAAGGGGGTTTTACCGTTTAATGACCGGTTTGTCGATTTTGTGTCTTAAGTCACAATTAATACCTAATGTAAAATATTAAATATAAATACAACTTAATTTAAAGCGTAAAGTAAATGACGATAAATAAAAATGCGGTAATTAAAAGTACGATAATTAAAAATAAAATGACAGTAAATAAAAGTGCGATGAGATATAAAATAAAGGAATTATGCTTATTTAAACTTCCGTAATCATGATGTTTGACGTGTTGATTTTAATTTAATACCATGGGTCAATTGTCCTTTATACTGGATTATTCGATATGTCCATACGGTTTTGTCCATAATAGTCCATCAGTCATAATTATAAAGTGCGAGAGTCTTCGTCAAATTATCCTTATACCCGAAGTCAAATATTCCAACTAATTGGGGATTCGAACTGTAACAAGGTCTTAATACTTTGTTTAATGAATACACCAGGTTATCGACTGCGTGTAATCCAAGGTTTTACTACTTTGTTAACAATTACACCAATTACCCTTGAATGTAATCCACCCCTGTTTTAATGAGTCCATTAACTATAACTATTAATCCATCCCCGTGTCCGATAAAATGAACAATAATTTGTATTTATAAATATCCCGCCCACCGTACCCGATTAAGCGTATGTGGTTATATATAGATACGTCAAATTGTAACCTTTATATTAAATTAACGAGGTATCGTTTAGTTAATATAAAGCCCATTAATAGCCCATAGTCTAATTTCCACAAGTGTCGTTCTTTTGTCCAAACCCCAATTATGGTACAAAGCCCAATTACCCCGTCTTTAATATTTAGCCCAACATCACAATTACTTTGGCTTAAATAAGCATAATAATAACTTAGCTACCAGACATTAATTTAAAAAGGTTGAACATAACATACAATGAGTATTAATCGCGTAGTGTTACACGGACAGAATTTCGACTTACAAACTTAAAACATTCGCCACTATAACCTTATTATTATTAACTTAAAATTAAAATTAAAATTACAATATAAATATATATATTGAGAGTATGATGATAGATTAGAAAAAGGTGTGTAAAATTCACCCGAAATACGCTGCAATTTATAGATGTGGCCTGACACTTGAAGCCATGTAATCGCATGGTTTTAAACCTTCCTGGCCATGCGATCGCATGGCCTGCTTTTTCAGCTCACCAAGCAACAAAAACGTGGGCTGCTGAGTTTATAATAATATATAATATAATATATATAATTTTATATAATTATATATATATTATATTATATTCTTGTGCATCATTGACTTGTAATTTTAGCTCCGTTGAGTTGCTCGTTGATAGTTTGGTTCATGTCCCAGTTCCGGATTTCCGAACGTCCTTTCGTATGATTTAATATCTTGTACTTTGCGTTTCGCGGCTCGTACTCTTGTAACTTTTAGACGTTTCTCATCAATAAATTGAACCACTTGGATTGTATTTTGTACTTTTTAGCGTTTTGGTCGTTTGCATCTTCAAATCATCGAATCTGTCTTTTGTCTTCACCTTTTAATATTTAAACGAATATCACTTGTAAATAGAACAATTGCAACTAAAAGCTTGTCTTTCTTGAGGATAATGCTATGAAATATATGTTCATTTTTAGCATTATCATGTAGTCACGGTTGATTTCCGGAATTCAAGAGATTTTAGAGGAAATCTTCGTAATAAGATTTGGTTCTTCGGTAATTAAGGAAATTAGGAATCTCTTTGATTAAAGGCGATAATCTGTTTCGATTGCTCTGTCTGACATTTCACTATAAATCCATTCCTTTCGTTTTCTTTATATTTTGGAGTTCCATCCTTTTGTTTTCTCTTCCCGACTTTAAGTCAGGTGAATAATGGTCCAGAATTCGTAAGTATAGAGTTTCAAATGAACATGACTCACGTTGTAAGAGAGAAATTTTAATAGCACGATCTTGATTGGTTAAATTACCAGGATTCCGGAGAAAAGATAGGATTATCAGGAAATTATGTTCTTGATATGTTTATAGATTAAGTAGAATGTAAGAGTCGTGTAACATGGCACATGATGACGTTATGACCTGTGAATCATCACGTTCCATTAGAAACTCAGCATGACATACTGTAATATAATCACATTGATCAAGTGTCATTATATTATACTAACTCATGCTTCAGTTCCCAACACTACTTCAAAAACATTCATACTTTAAATTTGAAGGTTTCAGAATTTAGGAACTAAACAGTTTCTTTTATGATGTAATATAGATAACGCTAAGAGATAAATGATTTCAGATAACAATAGTTATGAATATATCTTCAGAAATATCGAGGATATTTATAATGAAAGATACGATGATATCTTAGAATTTCTAGTATCGATGGATGATGATGAAGGTTTGTCCGTAAAGGTTTAGAGTCAGGAGTAAGGTATTAGTTAATAACTTCAGCAGACACTGAATCATTTGGATTCTTTGAAGGCAGGTTTAGTCTTTGTGATTTGTCCACAGCCTCCTTTATGGTTTGCTTAATCCGTTTTCCAGTTCCAACATTTCTGAGCTTTGCTAACATACTATTCTTTATCATCAAACTTTTGACTGTTAAGGTCGTTTTCAGTTTTTGTTGCTTCATTCAACTTTTCAAAATTCAGAGTATTGATTCGCAGACTGTGTGCTTTTCAGAATTTTAGAATGGAAGGTCATAATTCTAAGAGATAAAGGTTATATGTATATATATAACTGTTGATGTAGACATGCTGCGAAATTTTAAAATACTGATTGCTAATTCCCGGTAATTGATGTGGTAATTCTCGTTATAAGATGTGGATGAGTATATGAATAGGTTTTAACGAACAAATATAATGGTTCTTCGGAAATTCAGAGATCAATGAAGTTGCTGATAAGTTTACTGCTAATATGGTGGAATATAAATGGTTCCCCGGTAACGATGATGAAAGGAAAACTTATATATCAAGGTTATAATAAGGCTAATCTGAATGAAAAGTCGAAGTTGACTTGCTGGAGCTATCACAAAATTGGCTAATTTGGAGAGAGATTGTAAAGTTATTTTCGGTAATAACAACGCCAAAGGAGCTAGCACAGATACGTGTTAAACGTTTACTCAGGTTCCGAGAGTTTTTCAGGTGCATAACTCTATGCATAAATCTTTTCTTCCGTAGATGAAGTGCGATTGGTTCATCCTCTCGATTGAGGTGTTTTCAAGAATCATGAAAGGTTTGAACACAGATTGTAATCGTCAAGATACAAATAAGATTTAAGACGAAATCAAGTGTCAAACTTGAAGAAATGTTTATTTTATATGTTATAATCAATATTTTAATTCATTTTAATTGTCCAATGTTATTAGTCCACAGTTAGTAAATCAATAATTCATATATAGTTTAATATATAATATTCGAATTAATTAATACGTATCGTGACCCATTGTATACTGATAGTTAAAGCTAAGGGGTATAAAATACTATTAATTTTTAGCAGGAAAATACTATTAAATACGATACAATTTTACACAAGATATTTATTTATTTAGAGAATGGATATACTTAAACCTTGCTACAACACTTATAGGCAGTGTACCTAATCGTACAGTAGTGTAGTTTTTAGTAAGTCCGGTTCTTTCCACAGGGAAAATCTTTAAACAAAGCTTAACGCTATATTAGTTTACTTTTATAAAAATACAAATATATATATAAGTAATATTATTATTATAAAGGGGGGTTTTTACCGTTTAATGACCGGTTTGTCGATTTTAAAACTTTAGTCGCAGTTAAAACCAAATGTAAAATAATAAATAAATACAAGACTTAATTTAAAGCGTAAAGTAAATAACGATAATGAAATTATGAATAATAAAAGTGCGATAAAATAAACTTGCGATAATTAAAAAGTACGATAATTAAAAGTGCAATTAAATACAATAACAATAAAAATGCGATAATTAGAAGTGCAATTAAATATAAAATAAAGGAAATTAAATATGAAATAAAAGAATTATGCTCATTTAAACTTCCGTAACCATGATGTTTGACGTGTTGATTTTAGTTTTATGCCCATGGGTTAATTGTCCTTTATCCTGGATTATTTAATATGTCCGTCTGGTTTTGTCCATAACAGTCCATCAGTCATAAATATAAAGTGCGAGTGTCCTCATCAAATTATCCTTATACCCGAAGTTAAATATTCCAAATAATTGGGGACTTAAACTATAACAAGATTTTAATACTTTGTTTAATAATTACACCAGGATGTCGACTGAGTGTAACCCAAGGTTTTAATATTTTGTTATCAATTATACCAAGTGTCCTTGTACATAATTTCACCCCTGTTTTAATTATTCTAGTGGCTATTAATCCATTCCCGTATCCTGTTAAATGAACGATTATTCGTACATATAAATACCCCGCCCATCGTGTCCGATCGAGTGTATATGGTAATTTATAGGGACGCCCAATTGTAAATCTTTATATTAACATTAACAAACTATCATTTAGTTAAACAAATATAAAGCCCATTAATAGCCCATAGTCTAATTTTCACAAGTGTCGTTCTTTTGTCCAAACCCCAATTATGGTACAAAGCCCAATTACCCAATTTTAGTAATTAGCCCAACATCATGATTACTTCGGATTAAATAAGCATAATAATAACTTAGCTACGAGACATTAAATTAAAAAGGTTGAACATAACTTACAATGATTAAAAATAGCGTAGCGTTACACGGACAGAATTTTGACTTACACCCTTACAACATTCGCTAACATACCCTTATTATTAGAATTATAATTAAAATTAAAATTAAAATATAAATATAAATATATTTACGTATACATATATAGAGAGAGATTGAATTTGGATATTGAAAATGATCAGAATTCGGTTGGCTTTATAGAGAATTGAGTTCAGGGGTACTCCGCGACTCGCGGCAATTTTTGCCTTCAAACTCCGCGAGTCGCGGAGTTTGAAAATACAGCTCACCCTCCTTTGGCTTCTTTCTTACCGACGATTTATAAATATATTATAATATATATATATTAATTTTAAGAATTAATTATATATTATATTATATTTATGTGCATAGTTGACTCGTAATTTTTAGTCCATTGCGTCGAGCGTTGAGAGTTGACTCATGTCCCGGTTCGGGATTTTCGAACGTCCTTGTGTACAATTTTATATTTTGTACTTTGCGTTTTTGAATCTTGTACTCTTGTAATTTCGAGACGTTTCTTATCAATAATTGGAACCTCTTTGATTGTATTTTGTACTTTTGAGCTTTTTGGTCGTTTACGTCTACAATTCGTCGAATCTGTCTTTTGTCTTTACCTTTTAATATTTAAACGAATATCACTTGTAAATAGAACAATTGCAACTAAAAGCTTGTCTTTCTTGAGGAATAATGCTATGAAATATATGTTCGTTTTTAGCATTATCAAATATTCCCACACTTGAGCGTTGCTTGTCCTCAAGCAATATAGTCTTGAAATACTAGAATCACTTCTTTATTCTTCACACTTTGTACATCAGTGATTTCTATACGGCGGTATAAACAATGGTAGTAACGATATGGTTTACAGTCCCACATGACTATAAAAATTTAGATCAATTAAGGAAATTGGATCTTTATGAAAACATTTGATCTTTTGAAAATTAAATCTAGCTTTTACCCTAGATAAGTTTTCCGGAATAACCCTTCACCGGTGTTTGCAAATTATTTTTGTGGGTTTGGTGGGTTTCAGATTTGAAAATTTTAGCTCAAAACTTGCGGTTCTGTGTCACCCACTTGCTAACCTTGTATTTGGAAAGCAACACGTCCAGTTTACTTGTCCCGTATATTACCTTTCGGTAAACTACCGTCCAGTTGTAAAGGAAAGCGTTGAACAAGCAACTGTTAAGGCAATGTCCCCTGACATGCTTTTAATTATGGTCTATAACGTGTCAGACGCAATTACTATCCTTGGTAGGAGCAATAGTAAAGCTTACCCTTATAATTTGTAGGTTTGGCACAAGGTCCTGTCTTTGACCACTATGTAACCACCGTTCTTACGGTTGACACCCGATTTGGTTCAGGTGACCTAATGAATTCCAGGTGAATTCCTAGGATTTTACGTTCAATGGTAATGAACGCATTGAAAATGGGTTTTTAGAAAACAAATCGGTTTGTAATTTTGATCAAAATATTTTCTCGTTCAGGCTCGAGTTTTGATATCATTGAATTCCATGAGTTTGTAATTCTCAATCTTTAAGGTCAATCTCTAGGATTGAGTAATATCAGGCTTAAAAGCTGATTTTTGATCTTTTAAGGAGATTATCCTTTCTGGGGATCTGATTCATTAGTCTTATCCAGCTAATTTGCATGGTGCCCCCCATTTTACGAGATAAATCCTTCTCATGGTTTGGATAAATCTGACCACTTGGCGACCCTGTTTAATGCTGAGGTCCGTGGATTTCCTGCTGATTTTAGTGATGACTTTTCTAGGTTTTTCGTCAACCTACAGCTGGTCTGGACGACAACTTCCTGACCTAAATCAAGAAGCGCGTTTCTTTTTCGGAAGACTTTACTTCCTTTTAATGATGGAATTGATTCATCGTGTAGATCCATCTTTCTTACAGTAAATCAGGTAAAATTTTTTAGTTTAGTCCAAAGCAAAAGTATTTTCAGTTATTTGTACAAAAATATGTGACATATGTTTTGAATAACTTGGAGAATTTTCCCACACTTGGCTTTTATTTTCCTTTTTATTGTCCTCTATTCCATTTTAAATGAATTTTAACATTTTGGTTTGTTTCTCAATTTATGTCCTTTTCGAGGTAACAATAATTTCGGTGTTAACACCTAGTTTTATCGTTCATAAATATGTATAAACATGATTTTGAGTTCATTTAGTTGAAAATTTTGAAAATTTTTACTAGAATTGGGTAGTCAGTATATAAGACTAGGGCTGTTCTTTATTATCAGAGAGCACTAGATTCTAATACAACTACTACTTTACTAGTATTTCTAATGGTAACCAAGTGTATAAAGTAAAAATTTTAAAATCTGAAAGAATTTAACCCCTTCCCACACTTAAGATCTTGCAATGCCCTCATTTGCAAGAAATCAGTAACAATTTAAATTATTGAGGGTGATTTGTGTGAAAATGATTAAATTTTACCAAAGTTTCCAAACATATTTGTGTTTGTTTGCTGAATGATAAATGGTGCACATCATTTGTTCATTCCGTCTTGTTGTTATTTCACATATATTTTGCATCTTGTCGTCAAAATTAGTTGCTTTTGCTGAAATTAATGCCAGTCTTTGAAAATGCGTTGTTTTACCCTGTTGTGTACATAAGATAAACTACAAACATATATACATATTTTTGAAGTTTGGTATATTACCCCACATTCAAAAATTATTAAAATCTAATAATAAAATTTAGAAAATAATAAAACTATTACAAATCCAACATAAGTATTAAATGTATCAACATTATAAATAATAAAATAAAATAAAAACTAAGTATAAAATAAAAACTAAGTAGACTAGGGATGATACTGATACCAGTAGGGGTTCCATGCATAACCATAGGTGCTATAAAATGCTTCGGCTGGGTTATACGTAGGATACGGTGGTTGAATCTCTATAGACCAGGGAGGGAATATGGGCTTTGTAGTAGGAATATAGTTTCTACCTATATGTTGGCAATAAGCTATGATTTGGTTTTGATGAACTTGCCAATCTTCAAATGCTCTATGTCTAGCATTTTCGTACTCCTGTGAAGCTATAAACCTTTGCATTTCTTGCATTTCATTTCCCCCTCCTACATTACCTTGCTGTTGGTTTCTCTCAACCTGTGGATGTCTACCATGGTATTGTACTGCGGCATTATTTCGCCTCTTCAAAACTTTCGCACCATGGTATACATTTAAACCTATTGTATCGCGGGGTTCTGGTTCTTCGACTAATAATCCCCCCGACTTATATCCACACCGAGATATTCAGCAATCAAAGTAATAAATATACCACCTCCTATTATGCTATGCGGTCTCATCCCCCTAACCATAGCTGATAAATAATAACCCACACAATAAGGTATACTTACAGCGCTTTGTGGGTCTCGAATACACATATGGTAAAACAAATCATGTTCATTTACCTTTTCCTTGTTCTTACCTCTTTGTGTAATCGAATTAGCTAAAAACCTATGAATTACTCTTAATTCAGCTCTATCTATATCCAAATAAGAGTAATTTCCCCCTTTGAATCGGTGATGGCTTGTCATTTGACTCCATACACCATGTGTATCAAAATTTTCATCTATCTTTCTACCATTTAGTATCAACCCTCTACAATCGGCAGATGCTAACTCCTCAGGCGTATATATACGTAAAGCCTGAGCCATGTCTAGTAAAGACATGTGGCGCATCGAACCTCCTAACAAAAATCTAATAAAAGATCGATCGGTTAAACTAGCTACCCGATCATTTAATTCTATACTACACAACAATTCTTCACACCATACTTTATATACAGGTCTACGCATGGTGAATAAACGTACCCAGTCGTTAAAAGTAGAATTACCATACCTCTGTGCAAGTAATTCCCTAATTGGCCCGGCCAATTCTACAGCTTCTAATGGTCCCCATTCTATGACCCTAGGTACCTCAACAACTTTAGAATGAAGAGTATGCAAACCCCTTTGGTATTTTGGATAATCTATCCAAAGTCTGTCAAATCTCTGGTTCGGGTGCAAATCTTCCAAGTGCATGTCAGAAAATGTCATGACTGGATGAGGTATATCTTGTTTGTAGTAGTTATCCACCTCCTGTTGTTCCGCATTCTCAGCAGGAGCATTGCGAGCTTGGGATGAAGATTCACCCCTTTCAGTCTGCAAAACACATCAAACACAATTTTTGTGCATCCAAATATGCATTAGTGTCAGCAAAATCATCAATCAAAATAATTACAATGACATGATCAATTTATATAAACTTAAGCTCATTTTCATATTTTCATCAAATCTACACTTTTTTAAATAAGCATATACGAAAATGTTCGCCAAGTTTATAAGCATTCAACTCAAATAACATGTCAAAATAATCATTACTAGCAATTAAACAAGTTTCAAATGACATTATCTCTCAAAAATCAAGTTCATGAATTTTAGACTTGAAAAAGTCCACTTTAATTCTCAAAATCATGTTTAGGCTCAAAGTTTGGATCATTTAACTACCTAAACATGTTACACTACTTAATTTAGCAACAATTCATGACAAAAATCGGCCATAACCTGTTTATATCAAAAAGCCCCAAATTACTCAAGAACACAAACCCTAGATTACTCAAAATTTGAAGTTTAAGGCTTCTAATCATGTTAAATAGCATCAATCTAGGTTATACAAGCATAATACATAAGCAATTTAAGCATAATTACACTAAAAAGCATCAAAATCGAATTGGGGAAAAAAATTGCTCAAGAACACTAATTTTCGGATTAAATGGTGTTTAGGTGTAGAAATTTACCGTTTTTCTTGAGTAATTCCTTGATAGCATCCTTCTCAACATGATTTTAGTAAAAGATTTGATGATTAACGGTTAAAAATTGTGATTTTGGGGGTGTTTTCTCGAGTTTTTGCGCAGTATTTTCGGGTTTTATTTGTGTTGTGGTGTGCAAATGAACTGCTCTTTACGTTTTATTTTTTTCTGAGTTTTGGTCCCTCCGCGAGTCGCGGTGTTTGAACCTTCAAACTCCGCGAGTCGCGGAGTTTTTTTTTTTTTTTTTTTTTAACATCTTATACTAATTAAAACAATTAAGTAATTAATTTTAAAATTTTGTTTCCCTTGTTATTTAGGACGAGGTCATTTCGGATCGATGTCCTAGTCCGTCCTTCGACAAAATTTTAAAATTTGTCTTTTTGTAGCGATTGTTTTAAAAGCTAAGATTTTTGGGGTTTTTTAATGTTTTTGGCATACTTTAATTCAATAAGATTAAAAATAATGATAATAAAAGTTCTCGTCCCTCCCTTGGGTAAAGCAATTTCGGTTCAAAGACCTAGTCTTCAACTTACGACGAATTTTAAAAATCATATTTTTAACTTAGCGAGATAAAGTAAATTTTTGTTTTTAAATTCACACAATTTAAATATAAAATTCAAAATTAATATTAAAAATTCACACCAAACTTACAATTTAAAATGCATAAAAATAAAATTCATATTTTAAAAATTAAAAATTTACACCAAACTTAATTTAAAAATTCATATTATAAATTCACACCAAACTTATATTAATTTTTCAAATATTTACAATTTTAAATATATTGATTTTACAAAGTTTACAATATTAATTTAAGATTTATATATTAATTTTAAAAATATGGTAAAAATAAAATTAAAAATCTTTTTGGCTTTTTATCCCACTTTAATCAATCAAATATTATCAAAAATATGCGCCCCTCTTTTCGGTAAAGTAATTTCGGTTCCAAGACCTAATTTAACTCATGACGAATTTTTGAAATATTTTGGGTTGATTGATTAAAGATATTTATACCTTAAGAATAAACGTTAAATTTCGCAGTGATGTAATAAATTTTTGAATGATATCAATAATTTCGGTCGCCAAACCTAATTTTATTCAATACCAATTTATTACTTTATAGCGAACAAATTAGCGTTTATTATCAAAAGGTTAAAAAAAAATAAAAAAAAAAAAAAAAACTGTACAAACATACCTGTGAAATAGATTTCTTAGTTATATGATCTATCCCATTCATAAGATAGTCGGTTTAATTGGTTTTCCATGGCTACATAGGCGTAACCTCGAGCATTCAGTGTTTTTTCTTCTAAACATATGAATGGTCCGTCTCTGCATAAAGTAACAAATTCGGTGTTTGAATAGGTTTGATTATTTGAACATTTACCTCCATGTGACCATTTTCCGCATTTGTGACATCTTTCTAGGTGTCGTGCTCTTCTTTTCGCTGCGGATTTTGATTTTCCTTTACCAAATTGTAACTTATTATCTTCGCATCTGGATTCTTTTTTAACTCCGTCCAATCTTTCTCTGATTACTGATACTATTTTACTCGGAAGTGTGTCATTATTACGTTTAGTGATCAAAGCGTGTAGCATTAGACCATGGTTTAGTTCACAGGCAGTCTTCATTTCCTAAAAAAAATAAAAATTCAGAATGGGGGGAGAAGACTAGTTCTTTAGGGTCTGCTAGGGAAAGACCATTCGGGTTCCATTTTCGAGAACTACACGAAAACAGAAAATCTAACTCTAACAGAAATACATATTATCCTTTAAAGACTTGATTCTCCCCACACTTAGTTAGCTGTGGTATCGAAATTGTGATTAACTTCGTTGTCTTCTTCCATCGGACCATGTATGTAATGTTTAACTCTGTGACCATTAACTTTAAATTCAATCCCATTTGAATTTATTAATTCTATCATTCCGTATGGGAAAACTATTTTGACTATGAATGGTCCAGACCATCTTGATTTCAATTTTCCAGGAAATAGCTTGAATCGTGAATTGAAAAGAAGAACTCTGTCTCCTTCTTTAAATTCTTTTAAACTTCTGAATATTTTATCATGCCATTTCTTCGTTCTTTCTTTATAGATTAACGAATTTTCGTATGCTTCATGTCTTAATTCTTGTAATTCGTTTAGTTGACTTAATCGTAGACGTCCGACTTCATGTAAATCAAGATTACATGTCTTCAATGAAATGTCCCGTTCTTATTGATTAAAAACGTTCCATATTAATTGATTTCGTTGCGAGGTTTTGACCTCTATATGAGACGTTTTTCAAAGACTGCATTCATTTTTAAACAAACCATAACCTTTATTTCATCAATAAAGGTTTAAAAAGCTTTACGTAGATGATCAAATAATGATAATCTAAAATATCCTGTTTACACACGACCATTACATAATGGTTTACAATACAAATATGTTACAACAAAATAAGTTTCTTGAATGCAGTTTTTACACAATATCATACAAGCATGGACTCCAAATCTTGTCCTTATTTAAGTATGCGACAGCGGAAGCTCTTAATAATCACCTGAGAATAAACATGCTTAAAACGTCAACAAAAATGTTGGTGAGTTATAGGTTTAACCTATATATATCAAATCGTAACAATAGACCACAAGATTTCATATTTCAATACACATCCCATACATAGAGATAAAAATCATTCATATGGTGAACACCTGGTAACCGACATTAACAAGATGCATATATATAAGAATATCCCCATCATTCCGGGACACCCTTCGGATATGATATAAATTTCGAAGTACTAAAGCATCCGGTACTTTGGATGGGGTTTGTTAGACCCAATAGATCTATCTTTAGGATTCGCGTCAATTAGGGTGTCTGTTCCCTAATTCTTAGATTACCAGACTTAATAAAAAGGGGCATATTCGATTTCGATAATTCAACCATAGAATGTAGTTTCACGTACTTGTGTCTATTTTGTAAATCATTTATAAAACCTGCATGTATTCTCATCCCAAAAATATTAGATTTTAAAAGTGGGACTATAACTCACTTTCACAGATTTTTACTTCGTCGGGAAGTAAGACTTGGCCACTGGTTGATTCACGAACCTATAACAATATATACATATAAATCAAAGTATGTTCAAAATATATTTACAACACTTTTAATATATTTTGATGTTTTAAGTTTATTAAGTCAGCTGTCCTCGTTAGTAACCTACAACTAGTTGTCCACAGTTAGATGTACAGAAATAAATCGATAAATATTATCTTGAATCAATCCACGACCCAGTGTATACGTATCTCAGTATTGATCACAAACCAAACTATATATATTTTGGAATCAACCTCAACCCTGTATAGCTAACTCCAACATTCACATATAGAGTGTCTATGGTTGTTCCGAAATATATATAGATGTGTCGACATGATAGGTCGAAACATTGTATACGTGTCTATGGTATCTCAAGATTACATAATATACAATACAAGTTGATTAAGTTATGGTTGGAATAGATTTGTTACCAATTTTCACGTAGCTAAAATGAGAAAAATTATCCAATCTTGTTTTACCCATAACTTCTTCATTTTAAATCCGTTTTGAGTGAATCAAATTGCTATGGTTTCATATTGAACTCTATTTTATGAATCTAAACAGAAAAAGTATAGGTTTATAGTCGGAAAAATAAGTTACAAGTCGTTTTTGTAAAGGTAGTCATTTCAGTCGAAAGAACGACGTCTAGATGACCATTTTAGAAAACATACTTCCACTTTGAGTTTAACCATAATTTTTGGATATAGTTTCATGTTCATAATAAAAATCATTTTCTCAGAATAACAACTTTTAAATCAAAGTTTATCATAGTTTTTAATTAACTAACGCAAAACAGCCCGCGGTGTTACTACGACGGCGTAAATCCGGTTTTACGGTGTTTTTCGTGTTTCCAGGTTTTAAATCATTAAGTTAGCATATCATATAGATATAAACATGTGTTTAGTTGATTTTAAAAGTCAAGTTAGAAGGATTAACTTTTGTTTGCGAACAAGTTTAGAATTAACTAAACTATGTTCTAGTGATTACAAGTTTAAACCTTCGAATAAGATAGCTTTATATGTATGAATCGAATGATGTTATGAACATCATTACTACCTTAAGTTCCTTGGATGAACCTACTGGAAAAGAGAAAAATGGATCTAGCTTCAATGGATCCTTGGATGGCTCAAAGTTCTTGAAGCAAAATCATGACACGAAAACAAGTTCAAGTAAGATCATCACTTGAAATAAGATTGTTATAGTTATAGAAATTGAACCAAAGTTTGAATATGATTATTACCTTGTATTAGAATGATAACCTACTGTAAGAAACAAAGATTTCTTGAGGTTGGATGATCACCTTACAAGATTGGAAGTGAGCTAGCAATCTTGAAAGTATTCTTGATTTTATGAAACTAGAACTTTTGGAATTTATGAAGAACACTTAGAACTTGAAGATAGAACTTGAGAGAGATCAATTAGATGAAGAAAATTGAAGAATTAAAGTGTTTGTAGGTGTTTTTGGTCGTTGGTGTATGGATTAGATATAAAGGATATGTAATTTTGTTTTCATGTAAATAAGTCATGAATGATTACTCATATTTTTGTAATTTTATGAGATATTTCATGCTAGTTGCCAAATGATGGTTCCCACATGTGTTAGGTGACTCACATGGGCTGCTAAGAGCTGATCATTGGAGTGTATATACCAATAGTACATACATCTAAAAGCTGTGTATTGTACGAGTACGAATACGGGTGCATACGAGTAGAATTGTTGATGAAACTGAACGAGGATGTAATTGTAAGCATTTTTGTTAAGTAGAAGTATTTTGATAAATGTATTGAAGTCTTTCAAAAGTGTATAAATACATATTAAAACACTACATGTATATACATTTTAACTGAGTCGTTAAGTCATCGTTAGTCGTTACATGTAAGTGTTGTTTTGAAACTTTTAGGTTAACGATCTTGTTAAATGTTGTTAACCCAATGTTTATAATATCAAATGAGATTTTAAATTATTATATTATCATGATATTATCATGTATGAATATCTCTTAATATGATATATATACATTAAATGTCTTTACAACGATAATCGTTACATATATGTCTCGTTTAAAAATCATTAAGTTTGTAGTCTTGTTTTTACATATGTAGTTCATTGTTAATATACTTAATGATATGTTTACTTATCATAGTATCATGTTAACTATATATATATCCATATATATGTCATCATATAGTTTTTACAAGTTTTAACGTTCGTGAATCACCGGTCAACTTGGGTGGTCAATTGTCTATATGAAACATATTTCAATTAATCAAGTCTTAACAAGTTTGATTGCTTAACATGTTGGAAACATTTAATCATGTAAATATCAATCTCAATTAATATATATAAACATGGAAAAGTTCGGGTCACTACAGTACCTACCCGTTAAATAAATTTCGTCCCGAAATTTTAAGCTGTTGAAGGTGTTGATGAATCTTCTGGAAATAGATGTGGGTATTTCTTCTTCATCTGATCTTCACGCTCCCAGGTGAACTCGGGTCCTCTACGAGCATTCCATCGAACCTTAACAATTGGTATCTTGTTTTGCTTAAGTCTTTTAACCTCACGATCCATTATTTCGACGGGTTCTTCGATGAATTGAAGTTTTTCGTTGATTTGGATTTCATCTAACGGAATAGTGAGATCTTCTTTAGCAAAACATTTCTTCAAATTCGAGACGTGGAAAGTGTTATGTACAGCCGCGAGTTGTTGAGGTAACTCAAGTCGGTAAGCTACTAGTCCGACACGATCAATAATCTTGAATGGTCCAATATACCTTGGATTTAATTTCCCTCGTTTACCAAATCGAACAACGCCTTTCCAAGGTGAAACTTTAAGCATGACCATCTCTCCAATTTCAAATTCTATATCTTTTCTTTTAATGTCAGCGTAGCTCTTTTGTCGACTTTGGGCGGTTTTCAACCGTTGTTGAATTTGGATGATCTTCTCGGTAGTTTCTTGTATAATCTCCGGACCCGTAATCTGTCTATCCCCCACTTCACTCCAACAAATCGGAGACCTGCACTTTCTACCATAAAGTGCTTCAAACGGCGCCATCTCAATGCTTGAATGGTAGCTGTTGTTGTAGGAAAATTCTGCTAATGGTAGATGTCGATCCCAACTGTTTCCGAAATCAATAACACATGCTCGTAGCATGTCTTCAAGCGTTTGTATCGTCCTTTCGCTCTGCCCATCAGTTTGTGGATGATAGGCAGTACTCATGTCTAGACGAGTTCCTAATGCTTGCTGTAATGTCTGCCAGAATCTTGAAATAAATCTGCCATCCCTATCAGAGATAATAGAGATTGGTATTCCATGTCTGGAGATGACTTCCTTCAAATACAGTCGTGCTAACTTCTCCATCTTGTCATCTTCTCTTATTGGCAAGAAGTGTGCTGATTTGGTGAGACGATCAACTATTACCCAAATAGTATCAAAACCACTTGCAGTCCTTGGCAATTTAGTGATGAAATCCATGGTAATGTTTTCCCATTTCCATTCCGGGATTTCAGGTTGTTGAAGTAGACCTGATGGTTTCTGATGCTCAGCTTTGACCTTAGAACACGTCAAACATTCTCCTACGTATTTAGCAACATCGGCTTTCATACCCGGCCACCAAAAATGTTTCTTGAGATCCTTGTACATCTTCCCCGTTCCAGGATGTATTGAGTATCTGGTTTTATGAGCTTCTCTAAGTACCATTTCTCTCATATCTCCAAATTTTGGTACCCAAATCCTTTCAGCCCTATACCGGGTTCTGTCTTCCCGAATATTAAGATGCTTCTCCGATCCTTTGGGTATTTCATCCTTTAAATTTCCCTCTTTTAAAACTCCTTGTTGCGCCTCCTTTATTTGAGTAGTAAGGTTATTATGAATCATTATATTCATAGATTTTACTCGAATGGGTTCTCTGTCCTTCCTGCTCAAGGCATCGGCTACCACATTTGCCTTCCCCGGGTGGTAACGAATCTCAAAGTCGTAATCATTCAATAATTCAATCCACCTACGCTGCCTCATATTCAGTTGTTTCTGATTAAATATGTGTTGAAGACTTTTGTGGTCGGTATATATAATACTTTTGACCCCATATAAGTAGTGCCTCCAAGTCTTTAATGCAAAAACAACCGCACCTAATTCCAAATCATGCGTCGTATAATTTTGTTCGTGAATCTTCAATTGTCTAGACGCATAAGCAATCACCTTCGTTCGTTGCATTAATAAACAACCGAGACCTTGCTTTGATGCATCACAATAAATCACAAAATCATCATTCCCTTCAGGCAATGACAATATAGGTGCCGTAGTTAGCTTTTTCTTCAATAACTGAAACGCTTTCTCTTGTTCATCATTCCATTCAAATTTCTTCCCTTTATGCGTTAATGCAGTCAAGGGTTTTACTATTCTGGAAAAGTTTTGGATGAACCTTCTGTAGTAACCAGCTAGTCCTAAAAACTGGCGTATGTGTTTCGGAGTTTTCGGGGTTTCCCACTTTTCAACAGTTTCTATCTTTGCCGGATCCACCTTAATACCTTCTTTGTTCACTATGTGACCGAGGAATTGAACTTCTTCCAACCAAAATGCACACTTTGAAAACTTAGCGTACAATTCTTCCTTTCTCAATACTTCTAACACCTTTCTCAAATGTTCACCTTGTTCTTGGTCATTCTTTGAGTAAATAAGTATGTCATCAATGAAAACAATGACAAACTTGTCAAGGTATGGTCCACACACTCGGTTCATAAGGTCCATGAACACAGCTGGTGCATTAGTTAAACCAAACGGCATGACCATAAACTCGTAATGACCATAACGTGTTCTGAAAGCAGTCTTTGGAATATCATCTTCTTTCACCCGCATTTGATGATACCCGGAACGTAAGTCAATCTTTGAATAAACAGACGAGCCTTGTAGTTGATCAAATAAGTCGTCGATTCTCGGTAGTGGGTAGCGGTTCTTGATGGTAAGTTTGTTCAACTCTCGGTAGTCGATACACAACCTGAATGTACCATCTTTCTTCTTGACAAACAAAACAGGAGCTCCCCACGGTGATGTGCTTGGTCGAATGAAACCACGCTCTAAAAGTTCTTGTAATTGGCTTTGCAGTTCTTTCATCTCGCTGGGTGCGAGTCTGTAAGGAGCACGAGCTATTGGTGCAGCTCCTGGTACAAGATCTATTTGAAATTCAACGGATCGATGTGGGGGTAATCCCGGTAATTCTTTCGGAAATACATCGGGAAATTCTTTTGCAATGGGAACATCATTGATGCTCTTTTCTTCAGTTTGTACTTTCTCGACGTGTGCTAGAACAGCATAGCAACCTTTTCTTATTAGTTTTTGTGCCTTCAAATTACTAATAAGATGTAGCTTCGTGTTGCCCTTTTCTCCGTACACCATTAAGGGTTTTCCTTTTTCTCGTATAATGCGAATTGCATTTTTGTAACAAACGATCTCTGCTTTCACTTCTTTCAACCAGTCCATACCGATTATCACATCAAAACTCCCTAACTCTACTGGTATTAAATCAATCTTAAATGTTTCGCTAACCAGTTTAATTTCTCGATTCCGACATATATTATCTGCTGAAATTAATTTACCATTTGCTAATTCGAGTAAAAATTTACTATCCAAAGGCGTCAATGGGCAACTTAATTTTACACAAAAATCTCTACTCATATAGCTTCTATCCGCACCCGAATCAAATAAAACGTAAGCAGATTTATTATCAATAAGAAACGTACCCGTAACAAGCTCCGGGTCTTCCTGTGCCTCTGCCGCATTAATATTGAAAACTCTTCCGCGGCCTTGTCCATTCGTGTTCTCCTGGTTCGGGCAATTTCAAATAATGTGGCCCGGTTTTCCACATTTATAACAAACTACATTGGCATAGCTTGCTCCGACACTACTTGCTCCGTCATTACTCGTTCCGACACCATTTGTTCCTTTCGTTCTATTAACCCCTGGTCCGTAGACCTCACACTTCGCCGCGCTATGACCATTTCTTTTACACTTGTTGCAAAATTTGGTGCAGAACCCCGAGTGATACTTTTCACACCTTTGGCATAGCTGCTTCTGATTGTTGTTGTTGTTGCGGTTATTATTGTTGTTGGGATGATTGTTGTAGTTGCTGTTGTTGTTGTTGTTGTTGTTGTTGTTGTTATTGTTGTTGTTGTTGTTGGGCCGTTTGTTGTAGTTGCGATTGATGTTGCGATTGTTGGGATAATTGTTGCGATTGCTGTTGTTGTTGTATTGGTGATTCTTATCACCATTTTCCTCCCACTTTCTTTTGACTTGCTTCACATTGGCCTCTTCAGCAGTCTGTTCTGTAATTCTTTCTTCAATCTGGTTCACTAGTTTGTGAGCCATTCTACATGCCTGTTTTATGGAGGCGGGCTCGTGTGAACTTATATCTTCTTGGATTCTTTCCGGTAATCCTTTCACAAACGCGTCGATCTTCTCTTCCTCATCTTCGAATGCTCCCGGACACAATAGGCACAATTCTGTGAATCGTCTTTCATACGTGGTAATATCAAATCCTTGGGTTCGTAACCCTCTAAGTTCTGTCTTGAGCTTATTGACCTCGGTTCTGGGACGGTACTTCTCGTTCATCAAGTGCTTGAATGCTGACCACGGTAGTGCGTACGCATCGTCTTGTCCCACTTGCTCTAGATAGGTATTCCACCATGTTAACGCAGAACCTGTGAAGGTATGCGTAGCGTACTTCACTTTGTCCTCTTCAGTACACTTACTTATGGCAAACACCAATTCGACCTTCTCGGTCCACCGTTTCAATCCGATCGGTCCTTCGGTTCCATCAAATTCCAAAGGTTTGCAGGCAGTGAATTCTTTGTAGGTGCATCCTACACGATTTCCTGTACTGCTAGATGCAAGGTTATTGTTGGTATGTAGCGCAGCCTGTACTGCGGCTATGTTTGAAGCTAGAAAAGTACGGAATTCCTCTTCATTCATATTCACTGTGTGTCGAGTAGTCGGTGCCATTTCCTTCAAAATAGTCAAATGGAACAAGTTAATGATACAGAATATTAAGAGTAGTTAATAGTATTTCGTAGCATAATATGAACTCATTTATAAAAGCTTTTTCTTCATATTAGCGTTTTATAAGTTTAAATTCGGGTAGTACCTACCCGTTAAGTTCATACTTAGTAGCTAATATACAATTCAACTACTACAATTCTATATGAAAAACTGATTATAATAATATTTCGCGTTCAAACTTTTATACAATATTTTACAAACTTACAATACCGCTTATTTTACATAAAGCATGAAATATAGCACACAATAACTTTGATACAAGATAGTTGTGAAGATAATTCTAGCTAGTACACAAGTCGTTCAGCAAAGGCAATAAAGACACGTAATTCATACGTCCAGAAACAAGTCATGCATTCTGGTTTTACTAGGACTACTTCCCATCCTTGGTCTTGTGCAACATAACCGTTATGGCCGTTGATAAGACAGCGTGTTGTAACGTCGTCAAAGGGACGAGGGTTACGTAATGTCCAACAGTCCCGTAACAATCTAAAAACCTCATTTCTTACCCCAATTACCGACTCCGTCACTTGTGGAAACGTTTTGTTTAATAGTTGTAGCCCGATGTTCTTGTTCTCACTTTGGTGAGAAGCGAACATTACTAATCCGTAAGCATAACATGCTTCTTTATGTTGCATGTTAGCCGCTTTTTCTAAATCACGAAGTCCAATATTCGGATATATTGAGTCAAAATAATTTCTTAACCCGTTCCGTAAAATAGCATTTGGGTTCCCCGCAATATATGCGTCAAAGTAAACACATTGTAACTTACGGGTTTCCCAATGTGATATCCCCCATCTTTCAAACGAAAGTCTCTTATAAACCAAGACATTCTTGGAACGTTCTTCGAATGTCTTACAAACTGATCTCGCCTTAAATAGTTGTGCCGAGGAATTCTGACCGACTCTAGACAAGATTTCATCAATCATGTCTCCGGGTAGGTCTCTTAAAATATTGGGTTGTCTATCCATTTTGTGTTTTTAAACTGTAAAATAGACAAGAGTTAGATTCATAAAAAAATACTTATTAATACAAGCAATTTTTACATATGTCATAAAGCATAAGCACACTATATTACATATATTACACCACACGAATACAACTATCTTATTCCGACTCGCTCGTTTCTTCTTCTTCGGTTTTGGTTCGTTTTGCCAAGTTTCTAGGGATATATGATGTTCCCCTAATACGAGCCGTAATTTTCCACATTGGTTTAGAAAAACCTGGTGGTTTAGAGGTTCCCGGGTCATTGTTACAACTTAAGGACTTCGGGGGTTGACGATACATATAAAGTTCATCGGGGTTGGAATTAGATTTCTCTATTTTTA
This sequence comes from Rutidosis leptorrhynchoides, assembly GCF_046630445.1. Taxonomy (NCBI): domain Eukaryota; kingdom Viridiplantae; phylum Streptophyta; class Magnoliopsida; order Asterales; family Asteraceae; genus Rutidosis; species Rutidosis leptorrhynchoides. Next base: position 170,137,155 of record NC_092340.1, read on the forward strand.
TGCCCTTTCCCTTATTATTTTCTTTTGCCTTTTTAAATTCAGTTGGGGTAATTTCTATAACATCATCGGAATTCTCGTCGGAATCCGATTCATTGGAGAATTGGTAATCCTCCCAATATTTTGCTTCCTTGGCGGAAACACCATTGACCATAATTAACCTTGGTCGGTTGGTTGAGGATTTTCTTTTACTTAACCGTTTTATTATTTCCCCCACCGGTTCTATTTCTTCATCCGGTTCCGATTCTTCTTCCGGTTCCGATTCTTCTTCCGGTTCCGACTCTTCTTCCGGTTCCTCTTCGGGAACTTGTGAATCAGTCCACGAATCATTCCAATTTACATTTGACTCTTCATTATTATTAGGTGAGTCAATGGGACTTGTTCTAGAGGTAGACATCTATCACATAATATCAAACGCGTTAAGAGATTAATATATCACATAATATTCACATGTTAAAAATATATAGTTTCCAACAAAATTTGTTAAGCAATCATTTTTCAAGTAAACACGGTCGAAGTCCAGACTCACTAATGCATCCTAACAAACTCGATAAGACACACTAATGCAAAATTCTGGTTCTCTAAGACCAACGCTCGGATACCAACTGAAATGTCCAGTTCTTATTGATTAAAAACGTTCCATATTAATTGATTTCGTTGCGAGGTTTTGACCTCTATATGAGACGTTTTTCAAAGACTGCATTCATTTTTAAACAAACCATAACCTTTATTTCATCAATAAAGGTTTAAAAAGCTTTACGTAGATTATCAAATAATGATAATCTAAAATATCCTGTTTACACACGACCATTACATAATGGTTTACAATACAAATATGTTACAACAAAATAAGTTTCTTGAATGCAGTTTTTACACAATATCATACAAGCATGGACTCCAAATCTTGTCCTTATTTAAGTATGCGACAGCGGAAGCTCTTAATAATCACCTGAGAATAAACATGCTTAAAACGTCAACAAAAATGTTGGTGAGTTATAGGTTTAACCTATATATATCAAATCGTAACAATAGACCACAAGATTTCATATTTCAATACACATCCCATACATAGAGATAAAAATCATTCATATGGTGAACACCTGGTAACCGACATTAACAAGATGCATATATATAAGAATATCCCCATCATTCCGGGACACCCTTCGGATATGATATAAATTTCGAAGCACTAAAGCATCCGGTACTTTGGATGGGGTTTGTTAGACCCAATAGATCTATCTTTAAGATTCGCGTCAATTAGGGTGTCTGTTCCCTAATTCTTAGATTACCAGACTTAATAAAAAGGGGCATATTCGATTTCGATAATTCAACCATAGAATGTAGTTTCACGTACTTGTGTCTATTTTGTAAATCATTTATAAAACCTGCATGTATTCTCATCCCAAAAATATTAGATTTTAAAAGTGGGACTATAACTCACTTTCACAGATTTTTACTTCGTCGGGAAGTAAGACTTGGCCACTGGTTGATTCACGAACCTATAACAATATATACATATAAATCAAAGTATGTTCAAAATATATTTACAACACTTTTAATATATTTTGATGTTTTAAGTTTATTAAGTCAGCTGTCCTCGTTAGTAACCTACAACTAGTTGTCCACAGTTAGATGTACAGAAATAAATCGATAAATATTATCTTGAATCAATCCACGACCCAGTGTATACGTATCTCAGTATTGATCACAACTCAAACTATATATATTTTGGAATCAACCTCAACCCTGTATAGCTAACTCCAACATTCACATATAGAGTGTCTATGGTTGTTCCGAAATATATATAGATGTGTCGACATGATAGGTCGAAACATTGTATACGTGTCTATGGTATCTCAAGATTACATAATATACAATACAAGTTGATTAAGTTATGGTTGGAATAGATTTGTTACCAATTTTCACATAGCTAAAATGAGAAAAATTATCCAATCTTGTTTTACCCATAACTTCTTCATTTTAAATCCGTTTTGAGTGAATCAAATTGCTATGGTTTCATATTGAACTCTATTTTATGAATCTAAATAGAAAAAGTATAGGTTTATAGTCGGAAAAATAAGTTACAAGTCGTTTTTGTAAAGGTAGTCATTTCAGTCGAAAGAACGACGTCTAGATGACCATTTTAGAAAACATACTTCCACTTTGAGTTTAACCATAATTTTTGGATATAGTTTCATGTTCATAATAAAAATCATTTTCTCAGAATAACAACTTTTAAATCAAAGTTTATCATAGTTTTTAATTAACTAACCCAAAACAGCCCGCGGTGTTACTACGACGGCGTAAATCCGGTTTTACGGTGTTTTTCGTGTTTCCAGGTTTTAAATCATTAAGTTAGCATATCATATAGATATAGAACATGTGTTTAGTTGATTTTAAAAGTCAAGTTAGAAGGATTAACTTTTGTTTGCGAACAAGTTTAGAATTAACTAAACTATGTTCTAGTGATTACAAGTTTAAACCTTCGAATAAGATAGCTTTATATGTATGAATCGAATGATGTTATGAACATCATTACTACCTTAAGTTCCTTGGATGAACCTACTGGAAAAGAGAAAAATGGATCTAGCTTCAATGTATCCTTGTATGGCTCAAAGTTCTTGAAGCAAAATCATGACACGAAAACAAGTTCAAGTAAGATCATCACTTGAAATAAGATTGTTATAGTTATAGAAATTGAACCAAAGTTTGAATATGATTATTACCTTGTATTATAATGATAACCTACTGTAAGAAACAAAGATTTCTTGAGGTTGGATGATCACCTTACAAGACTGGAAGTGAGCTAGCAATCTTGAAAGTATTCTTGATTTTATGAAACTAGAACTTTTGGAATTTATGAAGAACACTTAGAACTTGAAGATAGAACTTGAGAGAGATCAATTAGATGAAGAAAATTGAAGAATTAAAGTGTTTGTAGGTGTTTTTGGTCGTTGGTGTATGGATTAGATATAAAGGATATGTAATTTTGTTTTCATGTAAATAAGTCATGAATGATTACTCATATTTTTGTAATTTTATGAGATATTTCATGCTAGTTGCCAAATGATGGTTCCCACATGTGTTAGGTGACTCACATGGGCTGCTAAGAGCTGATCATTGGAGTGTATATACCAATAGTACATACATCTAAAAGCTGTGTATTGTACGAGTACGAATACGGGTGCATACGAGTAGAATTGTTGATGAAACTGAACGAGGATGTAATTGTAAGCATTTTTGTTAAGTAGAAGTATTTTGATAAATGTATTGAAGTCTTTCAAAAGTGTATAAATACATATTAAAACACTACATGTATATACATTTTAACTGAGTCGTTAAGTCATCGTTAGTCGTTACATGTAAGTGTTGTTTTGAAACTTTTAGGTTAACGATCTTGTTAAATGTTGTTAACCCAATGTTTATAATATCAAATGAGATTTTAAATTATTATATTATCATGATATTATCATGTATGAATATCTCTTAATATGATATATATACATTAAATGTCTTTACAACGATAATCGTTACATATATGTCTCGTTTAAAAATCATTAAGTTAGTAGTCTTGTTTTTACATATGTAGTTCATTGTTAATATACTTAATGATATGTTTACTTATCATAGTATCATGTTAACTATATATATATATCCATATATATGTCATCATATAGTTTTTACAAGTTTTAACGTTCGTGAATCACCGGTCAACTTGGGTGGTCAATTGTCTATACGAAACATATTTCAATTAATCAAGTCTTAACAAGTTTGATTGCTTAACATGTTGGAAACATTTAATCATGTAAATATCAATCTCAATTAATATATATAAACATGGAAAAGTTCGGGTCACTACATTCAAAGCCCAAAATGCTTTGTGTTCAATTTCTACTGGAAGATGACATGCTTTTCCATAAACAAGTCTAAAAGGTGTGGTTCCAATTGGAGTTTTATAGGCTGTTCTAAAAGCCCAGAGTGCATCCTCCAATTTAATGGACCATTCCTTCGGATTTGATCCTACGATTTTCTCTAGAAAACGTTTTAAAGCTCAGTTGATATTTTCAACTTGTCCACTTGTTTGTGGATGATATGCGGTGGAGATTTTATGAGTTACTCCATATCTTTTAAGAACTTTATCAAGTTGATTATTACAAAAATGAGTACCCCGATCACTTATTAAAGCTTTCGGTGTTCCAAACCTTGCAAAAAGACGTTTTAAAAAGTTGACTACAACTCGTGCATCGTTAGTTGGGAGAGCTTGTGCTTCCGCCCATTTAGATACATAATCAATGGCTACGAGTTTATATAGATTATTATGAGATTTTGGAAATGGACCCATAAAGTCAATACCCCAAATGTCAAATACTTCACATACTTGGATGACATTTTGTGGCATCTCATCACGTTGACTTATTTTTCCGGCCCTTTGACAAGCATCACAGGATTTGCAAAGAAGGTGTGCGTCTTTGTAAATTGTAGGCCAATAGAATCCAGCATCATAAACTTTTCTTGCTGTTAGTTGAGGCCCATAATGCCCTCCTGTTAGTCCTGTGTGACAATGGTTTAAAATTTTACTAGCTTCATCTCCAAATACACATCGGCGTATTATTCCATCGGGACAACTTTTAAACAGATGTGGATCTTCCCAAAAATAGTGTTTTATATCACTGAAGAATTTCTTTCGTTTTTGGTACGATAATCCTTTTTCATGGAATCCACATACTAAATAGTTTGCATAGTTTGCAAACCATGGGATTTCATTATAATCTATCTTCAATAGATATTCATCAGGAAAGTTGTCTTGTATGGCCGATTCATTTATAACTTCTAATTCGGGATTTTCAAGAGGAGAAAGATGATCAGCGGCGAGATTTTCTGCTCCTTTTTTATCTCGGATTTCAATATCAAACTCTTGTAAGAGTAAGATCCAACGGATTAATCTTGGTTTAGCATCTTGTTTTGAAAATAGGTATCTAAGAGCAGAATGGTCGGTATAGACCACCGTTTTTGCTAGAACGAGATATGATCGAAATTTGTTAAAAGCAAAGACAATAGCAAGGAGTTCTTTTTCAGTAGTTGTATAGTTCGTTTGTGCTCCTTGTAACGTCTTACTAGCATAATATATAGGTTGAAATCGTTTTTCAATCCTTTGTCCTAAAACGGCTCCCATTGCAAAATCACTTGCATCGCACATTAGTTCAAATGGTAGATTCCAATTTGGTGTTATCATGACCGGCGCATTAGTGAGTTTCTCTTTAAGAATATTAAAAAATTTGATACACTCATCTGAAAAGATGAATGGAACATCCTTTTCTAGGAGTTTATTCATAGGAGTGGCAATTTTAGAAAAATCTTTTATGAAACGTCGGTAAAAACCGGCATGTCCTAGAAAACTCCTAACTCCTATAACATTGGTGGGATGTGGAAGTTTAGCAATTACATCTACTTTAGCTCTATCCACTTCAATTCCTTCTTTTGAAATTTTATGACCAAGAACGATGCCTTCTTTAACCATAAAATGGCATTTCTCCCAATTAAGAACTAGATTTGATTGTTCGCATCTAATAAGCATTCATTCCAGATTAACTAGACATGTTTCAAATGTATCACCGAAGATTGAAAAGTCATCCATGAAAACTTCCATGCATTCTTCTATCATGTCGTGAAAAATCGCCATCATACACCTTTGAAAGGTTGCAGGGGCGTTACAAAGTCCAAATGGCATGCGTTTGTAAGCAAAAGTACCATAAGGGCACGTGAATGTGGTTTTCTCTTGGTCCTCGGGTGCTATTGGAATTTGAAAATATTCGAAAAATCCATCTAGAAAACAATAGTAACTATTTCCGGCTAATCTTTCCAACATTTGATCAATGAAAGGTAAGGGAAAGTGATCTTTTCTGGTGGCGTCATTTAATTTTCTATAATCAATACACACACGCCATCCTGTTACAGTCCTAGTAGGAATAAGCTCATTTTTCTCATTTATAATGACAGTCATGCCACCCTTCTTAGGCACGCATTGAACTGGGCTTACCCATGGACTATCAGAGATTGGATAAATTAAACCTGCATCTAGCAGTTTAATAATCTCTTTTTTAACTACATCTTGCATATTAGGATTTAGTCTTCGTTGGTGTTGCACATATGTTTTATGACCTTCTTCCATAAGGATTTTATGTGTGCAATATGAAGGACTTATTCCTTTAATATCATGAATCTTCCATGCAATGGCTGGTTTATGAGCTTTCAACACAGAAATGAGTTGTGATTTCTCATTTTCAGTAAGAGAAGACGATATTATTACAGGTAATTCAGATTCACCATGTAAATAAGCGTATTCCAAATGGTTTGGAAGTGGCTTTAATTCTAATTTCGGTGGTTCTTCTATCGATGATTTGTATCGATATCTGTCTTCTTCTTTTAGCATTTGAATTTCTTCTGTTGTTGGTTCATATCCATTAGCTATAAGTGTAGCTAACATTTCAGCTTCATCAATTTGTTCTGTTCCTTCTCCTAAAGAACATTCTCATGTTCCTTGTAATTCTGGAAATTCTTCTAATAATTCTGCATGTGCATCTATAGTTTGAATATAATAACATGTATCATCTGCAGATTGTGGTTGTTGCATTGCTCTATCAACTGAAAAGGTAACACTCTCATCCTCTATACTTAGGGTCAATTTCTTACCGAACACGTCTATCATTGCTTTAGCCGTGTTTAAGAATGGTATTCCTAATATGAGAGGAACTTGAGAATCTTCTTCCATGTCCAGAACAACAAAATCTACTGGAAATACTAAAGTACCAACTTTAACTAGCATGTTCTCTGAAATGTCCCGTTCTTATTGATTAAAAACGTTCCATATTAATTGATTTCGTTGCGAGGTTTTGACCTCTATATGAGACGTTTTTCAAAGACTGCATTCATTTTTAAAACAAACCATAACCTTTATTTCATAAATAAAGGTTTAAAAAGCTTTACGTAGATTATCAAATAATGATAATCTAAAATATCCTGTTTACACACGACCATTACATAATGGTTTACAATACAAATATGTTACATCGAAATCAGTTTCTTGAATGCAGTTTTTACACAATATCATACAAACATGGACTCCAAATCTTGTCCTTATTTTAGTATGCAACAGCGGAAGCTCTTAATATTCACCTGAGAATAAACATGCTTTAAACGTCAACAAAAATGTTGGTGAGTTATAGGTTTAACCTATATATATCAAATCGTAACAATAGACCACAAGATTTCATATTTCAATACACATCCCATACATAGAGATAAAAATCATTCATATGGTGAACACCTGGTAACCGACAATAACAAGATGCATATATAAGAATATCCCCATCATTCCGGGACACCCTTCGGATATGATATAAATTTCGAAGTACTAAAGCATCCGGTACTTTGGATGGGGTTTGTTAGGCCCAATAGATCTATCTTTAGGATTCGCGTCAATTAGGGTGTCTGTTCCCTAATTCTTAGATTACCAGACTTAATAACAAGGGGCATATTCGATTTCGATAATTCAACCATAGAATGTAGTTTCACGTACTTGTGTCTATTTTGTAAATCATTTATAAAACCTGCATGTATTCTCATCCCAAAAATATTAGATTTTAAAAGTGGGACTATAACTCACTTTCACAGATTTTTACTTCGTCGGGAAGTAAGACTTGGCCACTGTTGATTCACGAACCTATAACAATATATACATATATATTAAAGTATGTTCAAAATATATTTACAACACTTTTAATATATTTTGATGTTTTAAGTTTATTAAGTCAGCTGTCCTCGTTAGTAACCTATAACTAGTTGTCCACAGTTAGATGTACAGAAATAAATCGATAAATATTATCTTGAATCAATCCACGACCCAGTGTATACGTATCTCAGTATTGATCACAACTCAAACTATATATATTTTGGAATCAACCTCAACCCTGTATAGCTAACTCCAACATTCACATATAGAGTGTCTATGGTTGTTCCGAAATATATATAGATGTGTCGACATGATAGGTCGAAACATTGTATACGTGTCTATGGTATCTCAAGATTACATAATATACAATACAAGTTGATTAAGTTATGGTTGGAATAGATTTGTTACCAATTTTCACGTAGCTAAAATGAGAAAAATTATCCAATCTTGTTTTACCCATAACTTCTTCATTTTAAATCCGTTTTGAGTGAATCAAATTGCTATGATTTCATATTGAACTCTATTTTATGAATCTAAACAGAAAAAGTATAGGTTTATAGTCGGAAAAATAAGTTACAAGTCGTTTTTGTAAAGGTAGTCATTTCAGTCGAAAGAACGACGTCTAGATGACCATTTTAGAAAACATACTTCCACTTTGAGTTTAACCATAATTTTTGGATATAGTTTCATGTTCATAATAAAAATCATTTTCTCAGAATAACAACTTTTAAATCAAAGTTTATCATAGTTTTTAATTAACTAACCCAAAACAGCCCGCGGTGTTACTACGACGGCGTAAATCCGGTTTTACGGTGTTTTTCGTGTTTCCAGGTTTTAAATCATTAAGTTAGCATATCATATAGATATAGAACATGTGTTTAGTTGATTTTAAAAGTCAAGTTAGAAGGATTAACTTTTGTTTGCGAACAAGTTTAGAATTAACTAAACTATGTTCTAGTGATTACAAGTTTAAACCTTCGAATAAGATAGCTTTATATGTATGAATCGAATGATGTTATGAACATCATTACTACCTTAATTTCCTTGGATAAACCTACTGGAAAAGAGAAAAATGGATCTAGCTTCAATGGATCCTTGGATGGCTCGAAGTTCTTGAAGCAGAATCATGACACGAAAACAAGTTCAAGTAAGATCATCACTTGAAATAAGATTGTTATAGTTATAGAAATTGAACCAAAGTTTGAATATGATTATTACCTTGTATTAGAATGATAACCTACTGTAAGAAACAAAGATTTCTTGAGGTTGGATGATCACCTTACAAGATTGGAAGTGAGCTAGCAAACTTGAAAGTATTCTTGATTTTATGAAACTAGAACTTTTGGAATTTATGAAGAACACTTAGAACTTGAAGATAGAACTTGAGAGAGATCAATTAGATGAAGAAAATTGAAGAATGAAAGTGTTTGTAGGTGTTTTTGGTCGTTGGTGTATGGATTAGATATAAAGGATATGTAATTTTGTTTTCATGTAAATAAGTCATGAATGATTACTCATATTTTTGTAATTTTATGAGATATTTCATGCTAGTTGCCAAATGATGGTTCCCACATGTGTTAGGTGACTCACATGGGCTGCTAAGAGCTGATCATTGGAGTGTATATACCAATAGTACATACATCTAAAAGCTGTGTATTGTACGAGTACGAATACGGGTGCATACGAGTAGAATTGTTGATGAAACTGAACGAGGATGTAATTGTAAGCATTTTTGTTAAGTAGAAGTATTTTGATAAGTGTATTGAAGTCTTTCAAAAGTGTATAAATACATATTAAAACACTACATGTATATACATTTTAACTGAGTCGTTAAGTCATCGTTAGTCGTTACATGTAAGTGTTGTTTTGAAACCTTTAGGTTAACGATCTTGTTAAATGTTGTTAACTCAATGTTTATAATATCAAATGAGATTTTAAATTATTATATTATCATGATATTATCATGTATGAATATCTCTTAATATGATATATATACATTAAATGTCTTTACAACGATAATCGTTACATATATGTCTCGTTTAAAAATCATTAAGTTAGTAGTCTTGTTTTTACATATGTAGTTCATTGTTAATATACTTTATGATATGTTTTCTTATCATAGTATCATGTTAACTATATATATATATCCATATATATGTCATCATATAGTTTTTACAAGTTTTAACGTTCGTGAATCACCGATCAACTTGGGTGGTCAATTGTCTATATGAAACATATTTCAATTAATCAAGTCTTAACAAGTTTGATTGCTTAACATGTTGGAAACATTTAATCATGTAAATATCAATCTCAATTAATATATATAAACATGGAAAAGTTCGGGTCACTACAGTACCTACCCGTTAAATAAATTTCGTCCCGAAATTTTAAGCTGTTGAAGGTGTTGACGAATCTTCTGGAAATAGATGCGGGTATTTCTTCTTCATTTGATCTTCACGCTCCCAGGTGAACTCGGGTCCTCTACGAGCATTCCATCGAACCTTAACAATTGGTATCTTGTTTTGCTTAAGTCTTTTAACCTCACGATCCATTATTTCGACGGGTTCTTCGATGAATTGAAGTTTTTCGTTGATTTGGATTTCATCTAACGGAATAGTGAGATCTTCTTTAGCAAAACATTTCTTTAAATTCGAGACGTGGAAAGTGTTATGTACAGCCGCGAGTTGTTGAGGTAACTCTAGTCGGTAAGCTACTGGTCCGACACGATCAATAATCTTGAATGGTCCAATATACCTTGGATTTAATTTCCCTCGTTTACCAAATCGAACAACGCCTTTCCAAGGTGCAACTTTAAGCATGACCATCTCTCCAATTTCAAATTCTATATCTTTTCTTTTAATGTCAGCGTAGCTCTTTTGTCGACTTTGGGCGGTTTTCAACCGTTGTTGAATTTGGATGATCTTCTCGGTAGTTTCTTGTATAATCTCCGGACCCGTAATCTGTCTATCCCCCACTTCACTCCAACAAATCGGAGACCTGCACTTTCTACCATAAAGTGCTTCAAACGGCGCCATCTCAATGCTTGAATGGTAGCTGTTGTTGTAGGAAAATTCTGCTAATGGTAGATGTCGATCCCAACTGTTTCCGAAATCAATAACACATGCTCGTAGCATGTCTTCAAGCGTTTGTATCGTCCTTTCACTCTGCCCATCAGTTTGTGGATGATAGGCAGTACTCATGTCTAGACGAGTTCCTAATGCTTGCTGTAATGTCTGCCAGAATCTTGAAATAAATCTGCCATCCCTATCAGAGATAATAGAGATTGGTATTCCATGTCTGGAGACGACTTCCTTCAAATACAGTCGTGCTAACTTCTCCATCTTGTCATCTTCTCTTATTGGCAGGAAGTGTGCTGATTTGGTGAGACGATCAACTATTACCCAAATAGTATCAAAACCACTTGCAGTCCTTGGCAATTTAGTGATGAAATCCATGGTAATGTTTTCCCATTTCCATTCCGGGATTTCGGGTTGTTGAAGTAGACCTGATGGTTTCTGATGCTCAGCTTTGACCTTAGAACACGTCAAACATTCTCCTACGTATTTAGCAACATCGGCTTTCATACCCGGCCACCAAAAATGTTTCTTGAGATCCTTGTACATCTTCCCCATTCCAGGATGTATTGAGTATCTGGTTTTATGAGCTTCTCTAAGTACCATTTCTCTCATATCTCCAAATTTTGGTACCCAAATCCTTTCAGCCCTATACCGGGTTCCGTCTTCCCGAATATTAAGATGCTTCTCCGATCCTTTGGGTATTTCATCCTTTAAATTTCCCTCTTTTAAAACTCCTTGTTCTGCCTCCTTTATTTGAGTAGTAATGTTATTATGAATCATTATATTCATAGATTTTACTCGAATGGGTTCTCTGTCCTTCCTGCTCAAGGCATCGGCTACCACATTTGCCTTCCCCGGGTGGTAACGAATCTCAAAGTCGTAATCATTCAATAATTCAATCCACCTACGCTGCCTCATATTCAGTTGTTTCTGATTAAATATGTGTTGAAGACTTTTGTGGTCGGTATATATAATACTTTTGACCCCATATAAGTAGTGCCTCCAAGTCTTTAATGCAAAAACAACCGCGCCTAATTCCAAATCATGCGTCGTATAATTTTGTTCGTGAATCTTCAATTGTCTAGACGCATAAGCAATCACCTTCGTTCGTTGCATTAATACACAACCGAGACCTTGCTTTGATGCATCACAATAAATCACAAAATCATCATTCCCTTCAGGCAATGACAATATAGGTGCCGTAGTTAGCTTTTTCTTCAATAACTGAAACGCTTTCTCTTGTTCATCATTCCATTCAAATTTCTTCCCTTTATGCGTTAATGCAGTCAAGGGTTTTGCTATTCTGGAAAAGTCTTGGATGAACCTTCTGTAGTAACCAGCTAGTCCTAAAAACTGGCGTATGTGTTTCGGAGTTTTCGGGGTTTCCCACTTTTCAACAGTTTCTATCTTTGCCGGATCCACCTTAATACCTTCTTTGTTCACTATGTGACCGAGGAATTGAACTTCTTCCAACCAAAATGCACACTTTGAAAACTTAGCGTACAATTCTTCCTTCCTCAATACTTCTAACACCTTTCTCAAATGTTCACCGTGTTCTTGGTCATTCTTTGAGTAAATAAGTATGTCATCAATGAAAACAATGACAAACTTGTCAAGGTATGGTCCACACACTCGGTTCATAAGGTCCATGAACACAGCTGGTGCATTAGTTAAACCAAACGGCATGACCATAAACTCGTAATGACCGTAACGTGTTCTGAAAGCAGTCTTTGGAATATCATCTTCTTTCACCCGCATTTGATGATACCCGGAACGTAAGTCAATCTTTGAATAAACAGACGAGCCTTGTAGTTGATCAACTAAGTCGTCGATTCTCGGTAGTGGGTAGCGGTTCTTGATGGTAAGTTTGTTCAACTCTCGGTAGTCGATACACAACCTGAATGTACCATCTTTCTTCTTGACAAACAAAACAGGAGCTCCCCACGGTGATGTGCTTGGTCGAATGAAACCACGCTCTAAAAGTTCTTGTAATTGGCTTTGTAGTTCTTTCATCTCGCTGGGTGCGAGTCTGTAAGGAGCACGAGCTATTGGTGCAGCTCCTGGTACAAGATCTATTTGAAATTCAACGGATCGATGTGAGGGTAATCCCGGTAATTCTTTCGGAAATACATCGGGAAATTCTTTTGCAATGGGAACATCATTGATGCTCTTTTCTTCAGTTTGTACTTTCTCGACGTGTGCTAGAACAGCATAGCAACCTTTTCTTATTAGTTTTTGTGCCTTCAAATTACTAATAAGATGTAGCTTCGTGTTGCCCTTTTCTCCGTACACCATTAAGGGTTTTCCTTTTTCTCGTATAATGCGAATTGCATTTTTGTAACAAACGATCTCCGCTTTCACTTCTTTCAACCAGTCCATACCGATTATCACATCAAAACTCCCTAACTCTACTGGTATCAAATCAATCTTAAATGTTTCGCTAACCAGTTTAATTTCTCGATTCCGACATATATTATCTGCTGAAATTAATTTACCATTTCCTAATTCGAGTAAAAATTTACTATCCAAAGGCGTCAATGGACAACTTAATTTAGCACAAAAATCTCTACTCATATAGCTTCTATCCGCACCCGAATCAAATAAAACGTAAGCAGATTTATTGTCAATAAGAAACGTACCCGTAACAAGCTCCGGGTCTTCTTGTGCCTCTGCCGCATTAATATTGAAAACTCTTCCGCGGCCTTGTCCATTCGTGTTCTCCTGGTTCGGGCAATTTCTAATAATGTGGCCCGGTTTTCCACATTTATAACAAACTACATTGGCATAACTTGCTCCGACACTACTTGCTCCGCCATTACTCGTTCCGACACCATTTGTTCCTTTCGTTCTATTAGCCCCTGGTCCGTAGACCTCACACTTCGCCGCGCTATGACCATTTCTTTTACACTTGTTGCAAAATTTGGTGCAGAACCCCGAGTGATTCTTTTCACACCTTTGGCATAGCTGCTTCTGATTGTTGTTGTTGTTGCGGTTATTATTGTTGTTGGGATGATTGTTGTAGTTGCTGTTGTTGTTGTTGTTGTTGTTGTTGGGCCGTTTGTTGTAGTTGCGATTGATGTTGCGATTGTTGGGATAATTGTTGCGATTATTGTTGTAATTACTGTTGTTGTTGTATTGGTGATTCTTATCACCGTTTTCCTCCCACTTTCTTTTGACTTGCTTCACATTGGCCTCTTCAGCAGTCTGTTCTTTAATTCTTTCTTCAATCTGGTTCACTAGTTTGTGAGCCATTCTACATGCCTGTTGTATGGAGGCGGGCTCGTGTGAACTTATATCTTCTTGGATTCTTTCCGGTAATCCTTTCACAAACGCGTCGATCTTCTCTTCCTCATCTTCGAATGCTCCCGGACACAATAGGCACAATTCTGTGAATCGTCTTTCGTACGTGGTAATATCAAATCCTTGGGTTCGTAACCCTCTAAGTTCTGTCTTGAGCTTATTGACCTCGGTTCTGGGACGGTACTTCTCGTTCATCAAGTGCTTGAATGCTGACCACGGTAGTGCGTACGCATCATCTTGTCCCACTTGCTCTAGATAGGTATTCCACCATGTTAACGCAGAACCTGTGAAGGTATGCGTAGCATACTTCACTTTGTCCTCTTCAGTACACTTACTTATGGCAAACACCGATTCAACCTTCTCGGTCCACCGTTTCAATCCGATCGGTCCTTCGGTTCCATCAAATTCCAAAGGTTTGCAGGCAGTGAATTCTTTATAGGTGCATCCTACACGATTTCCTGTACTGCTAGATCCAAGGTTATTGTTGGTATGTAGCGCAGCCTGTACTGCGGCTATGTTTGAAGCTAGAAAAGTACGGAATTCCTCTTCATTCATATTCACGGTGTGTCGAGTAGTCGGTGCCATTTCCTTCAAAATAGTTAAATGGAACAAGTTAATCATACAGAATATTAAGAGTAGTTAATAGTATTTCGTAGCATAATATGAACTCATTTATAAAAGCTTTTTCTTCATATTAGCGTTTTATAAGTTTAAATTCGGGTAGTACCTACCCGTTAAGTTCATACTTAGTAGCTAATATACAATTCAACTACTACAATTCTATATGAAAAACTGATTGTAATAATATTTCGCGTTCAAACTTTTATACAATATTTTACAAACTTACAATACCGCTTATTTTACATAAAGCATGAAATATAGCACACAATAACTTTGATACAAGATAGTTGTGAAGACAATTCTAGCTAGTACACAAGTCGTTCGGCAAAGGCAATAAAGACACGTAATTCATACGTCCAGAAACAAGTCATGCATTCTGGTTTTACTAGGACTACTTCCCATCCTTGGTCTTGTGCAACATAACCGTTATGGCCGTTGATAAGACAGCGTGTTGTAACGCCATCAAAGGGACGAGGGTTACGTAATGTCCAACAGTCCCGTAATAATCTAAAAACCTCATTTCTTACCCCAATTACCGACTCCGTCACTTGTGGAAACGTTTTGTTTAATAGTTGTAGCCCGATGTTCTTGTTCTCACTTTGGTGAGAAGCGAACATTACTAATCCGTAAGCATAACATGCTTCTTTATGTTGCATGTTAGCCGCTTTTTCTAAATCACGAAGTCCAATATTCGGATATATTGAGTCAAAATAATTTCTTAACCCGTTGCGTAAAATAGCATTTGGGTTCCCCGCAATATATGCGTCAAAGTAAACACATCGTAACTTATGGGTTTCCCAATGTGATATCCCCCATCTTTCAAACGAAAGTCTCTTATAAACCAAGACATTCTTGGAACGTTCTTCGAATGTCTTACAAACTGATCTCGCCTTAAATAGTTGTGCCGAAGAATTCTGGCCGACTCTAGACAAGATTTCATCAATCATGTCTCCGGGTAGGTCTCTTAAAATATTGGGTTGTCTATCCATTTTGTGTTTTTAAACTGTAAAATAGACAAGAGTTAGTTTCATAAAAAAAATACTTATTAATACAAGCAATTTTTACATATATCATAAAGCATAAGAACACTATATTACATATATTACACCACACGAATACAACTATCTTATTCCGACTCGCTCGTTTCTTCTTCTTCGGTTTTGGTTCGTTTTGCCAAGTTTCTAGGGATATATGATGTTCCCCTAATACGAGCCATCGTTGTCCACATTGGTTTAGAAAAACCTGGTGGTTTAGAGGTTCCCAGGTCATTGTTACAACTTAAGGACTTCGGGGGTTGACGATACATATAAAGTTCATCGGGGTTGGAATTAGATTTCTCTATTTTATGCCCTTTCCCTTATTATTTTCTTTTGCCTTTTTAAATTCAGTTGGGGTAATTTCTATAACATCATCGGAATTCTCGTCGGAATCCGATTCATCGGAGAATTGGTAATCCTCCCAATATTTTGCTTCCTTGGCGGAAACACCATTGACCATAATTAACTTTGGTCGGTTGGTTGAGGATTTTCTTTTACTTAACCGTTTTATTATTTCCCCCACCGGTTCTATTTCTTCATCCGGTTCCGATTCTTCTTCCGGTTCCGATTCTTCTTCCGGTTCCGACTCTTCTTCCGGTTCCTCTTCGGGAACTTGTGAATCAGTCCACAAATCATTCCAATTTACATTTGACTCTTCATTATTATTAGGTGAGTCAATGGGACTTGTTCTAGAGGTAGACATCTATCACATAATATCAAACACGTTAAGAGATTAATATATCACATAATATTCATATGTTAAAAATATATAGTTTCCAACAAAAATGTTAAGCAATCATTTTTAAAGAAAACACGGTCGAAGTCCAGACTCACTAATGCATCCTAACAAACTCGATAAGACACACTAATGCAAATTTTCTGGTTCTCTAAGACCAACGCTCGGATACCAACTGAAATGTCCCGTTCTTATTGATTAAAAACGTTCCATATTAATTGATTTCGTTGCGAGGTTTTGACCTCTATATGAGACGTTTTTCAAAGACTGCATTCATTTTTAAAACAAACCATAACCTTTATTTCATAAATAAAGGTTTAAAAAGCTTTACGTAGATTATCAAATAATGATAATCTAAAATATCCTGTTTACACACGACCATTACATAATGGTTTACAATACAAATATGTTACATCGAAATCAGTTTCTTGAATGCAGTTTTTACACAATATCATACAAACATGGACTCCAAATCTTGTCCTTATTTTAGTATGCAACAGCGGAAGCTCTTAATATTCACCTGAGAATAAACATGCTTTAAACGTCAACAAAAATGTTGGTGAGTTATAGGTTTAACCTATATATATCAAATCGTAACAATAGACCACAAGATTTCATATTTCAATACACATCCCATACATAGAGATAAAAATCATTCATATGGTGAACACCTGGTAACCGACAATAACAAGATGCATATATAAGAATATCCCCATCATTCCGGGACACCCTTCGGATATGATATAAATTTCGAAGTACTAAAGCATCCGGTACTTTGGATGGGGTTTGTTAGGCCCAATAGATCTATCTTTAGGATTCGCGTCAATTAGGGTGTCTGTTCCCTAATTCTTAGATTACCAGACTTAATAACAAGGGGCATATTCGATTTCGATAATTCAACCATAGAATGTAGTTTCACGTACTTGTGTCTATTTTGTAAATCATTTATAAAACCTGCATGTATTCTCATCCCAAAAATATTAGATTTTAAAAGTGGGACTATAACTCACTTTCACAGATTTTTACTTCGTCGGGAAGTAAGACTTGGCCACTGTTGATTCACGAACCTATAACAATATATACATATATATTAAAGTATGTTCAAAATATATTTACAACACTTTTAATATATTTTGATGTTTTAAGTTTATTAAGTCAGCTGTCCTCGTTAGTAACCTATAACTAGTTGTCCACAGTTAGATGTACAGAAATAAATCGATAAATATTATCTTGAATCAATCCACGACCCAGTGTATACGTATCTCAGTATTGATCACAACTCAAACTATATATATTTTGGAATCAACCTCAACCCTGTATAGCTAACTCCAACATTCACATATAGAGTGTCTATGGTTGTTCCGAAATATATATAGATGTGTCGACATGATAGGTCGAAACATTGTATACGTGTCTATGGTATCTCAAGATTACATAATATACAATACAAGTTGATTAAGTTATGGTTGGAATAGATTTGTTACCAATTTTCACGTAGCTAAAATGAGAAAAATTATCCAATCTTGTTTTACCCATAACTTCTTCATTTTAAATCCGTTTTGAGTGAATCAAATTGCTATGATTTCATATTGAACTCTATTTTATGAATCTAAACAGAAAAAGTATAGGTTTATAGTCGGAAAAATAAGTTACAAGTCGTTTTTGTAAAGGTAGTCATTTCAGTCGAAAGAACGACGTCTAGATGACCATTTTAGAAAACATACTTCCACTTTGAGTTTAACCATAATTTTTGGATATAGTTTCATGTTCATAATAAAAATCATTTTCTCAGAATAACAACTTTTAAATCAAAGTTTATCATAGTTTTTAATTAACTAACCCAAAACAGCCCGCGGTGTTACTACGACGGCGTAAATCCGGTTTTACGGTGTTTTTCGTGTTTCCAGGTTTTAAATCATTAAGTTAGCATATCATATAGATATAGAACATGTGTTTAGTTGATTTTAAAAGTCAAGTTAGAAGGATTAACTTTTGTTTGCGAACAAGTTTAGAATTAACTAAACTATGTTCTAGTGATTACAAGTTTAAACCTTCGAATAAGATAGCTTTATATGTATGAATCGAATGATGTTATGAACATAATTACTACCTTAATTTCCTTGGATAAACCTACTGGAAAAGAGAAAAATGGATCTAGCTTCAATGGATCCTTGGATGGCTCGAAGTTCTTGAAGCAGAATCATGACACGAAAACAAGTTCAAGTAAGATCATCACTTGAAATAAGATTGTTATAGTTATAGAAATTGAACCAAAGTTTGAATATTATTATTACCTTGTATTAGAATGATAACCTACTGTAATAAACAAAGATTTCTTGAGGTTGGATGATCACCTTACAAGATTGGAAGTGAGCTAGCAAACTTGAAAGTATTCTTGATTTTATGAAACTAGAACTTTTGGAATTTATGAAGAACACTTAGAACTTGAAGATAGAACTTGAGAGAGATCAATTAGATGAAGAAAATTGAAGAATGAAAGTGTTTGTAGGTGTTTTTGGTCGTTGGTGTATGGATTAGATATAAAGGATATGTAATTTTGTTTTCATGTAAATAAGTCATGAATGATTACTCATATTTTTGTAATTTTATGAGATATTTCATGCTAGTTGCCAAATGATGGTTCCCACATGTGTTAGGTGACTCACATGGGCTGCTAAGAGCTGATCATTGGAGTGTATATACCAATAGTACATACATCTAAAAGCTGTGTATTGTACGAGTACGAATACGGGTGCATACGAGTAGAATTGTTGATGAAACTGAACGAGGATGTAATTGTAAGCATTTTTGTTAAGTAGAAGTATTTTGATAAGTGTATTGAAGTCTTTCAAAAGTGTATAAATACATATTAAAACACTACATGTATATACATTTTAACTGAGTCGTTAAGTCATCGTTAGTCGTTACATGTAAGTGTTGTTTTGAAACCTTTAGGTTAACGATCTTGTTAAATGTTGTTAACTCAATGTTTATAATATCAAATGAGATTTTAAATTATTATATTATCATGATATTATCATGTATGAATATCTCTTAATATGATATATATACATTAAATGTCTTTACAACGATAATCGTTACATATATGTCTCGTTTAAAAATCATTAAGTTAGTAGTCTTGTTTTTACATATGTAGTTCATTGTTAATATACTTTATGATATGTTTTCTTATCATAGTATCATGTTAACTATATATATATATCCATATATATGTCATCATATAGTTTTTACAAGTTTTAACGTTCGTGAATCACCGATCAACTTGGGTGGTCAATTGTCTATATGAAACATATTTCAATTAATCAAGTCTTAACAAGTTTGATTGCTTAACATGTTGGAAACATTTAATCATGTAAATATCAATCTCAATTAATATATATAAACATGGAAAAGTTCGGGTCACTACATTCTCCATTATCCCTCTAGGATATTTTATTGATCCATCGGCTAGTTGTATGCTTATTCTGGTTGATTTCAATTCCCCAAGGTCTAGTTTAGCGTATAGTGAATACGGCATTAGATTTATACTAGCACCTAAGTCTGCCAATGCTTCTATTGAACTAAGACTACCCAGAAAACATGGAATTGTGAAACTTCCTGGATCAGATAGTTTTTCTGGTATCTTATTCAACAGCACTGCTGAACAATTAGCATTCATGGTAACAGCCGAGAGTTCTTCCATTTTCTTTCTATTTGAGATTAGATCTTTCAAGAATTTAGCATATCTAGGCATTCCTGAAATCACATCAATGAAAGGAAGATTTACATTTATCTGTTTAAACATATCCAAGAATTTGGATTGCTCGGCTTCAAGTTTCTCTTTCTTCATTTTACTCGGGTAAGGAAGTGGTGGTTGGTATGGTTTAACATAAGGTTTAGCCTTAACTGTGTTATCTTCATTAACCTTTTCAACTACCGGTTCTTTTTCCTTATCTTGATCAGGTTGTGGTTCTTGTGGAGTAGGAATAGCTTCATCAGAAGTTACAAGTATTTCAGGTGGTTTAAGTGTTGTACCACTTCTTGTGGTAATGGCTTTAGCTGTTTCATTCCGGGGGTTAGCATTTGTATCACTAGGTAGACTTCCCGGTTTTCTTTCACCTATTAACCTTGCTAGGTTACTTACTTCTTGTTCCAGATTTTGAATAGAAGCTTGTTGATTTCTAAATGCTTGAGCATTTTGTTCATTAGTTTGTTTCTGAGATGTGAAAAACTGCGTTTGAGTTTCAACTAGCTTCGTCATCATATCTTCTAAATTCGGCTTTTTATCATCGGTTTGTTGTGGTGGTTTGTTTTGAAAATTAGGTCTTTGCTGGTTGTAAGTATTATTGGATACTTGTTGATTGCTAGGACCTTGTTGGTTGTTGTATGAAATGTTTCTGTTATAATTCTGGTTTTGATTGTAAATCTGTCTTGGCGGTTGATAATTATTCTGATAATTATTTCCAGGCCTTTGGTTTATGTATGAAATATTCTCTCTTTGTTCCATTGTTAGTTCAATACTGAGACAATCTTTTGTCAAATGTGGTCCTCCACACTGCTCACAACTAATTCGTATTGAGTGAATATCTTTAGTCATCTTTTCCATTCGTCTCTCGACAGCATCTATCTTTGTAGAAATGGAATCTAAGTCATGGCTAGAATCGGCTCTAGCTGCTTTAGATGATCTAACGATATCTTTTTCTTGGTGCCACTCATGTGAGTGGGAAGCAGTGTTATCAATAATTTTGTAAGCATCAGTTTCGGTTTTCTTCATAATAGAACCACCAGCAGCTATATCTATGTCTTTCCTTGTAGTGATGTCGCATCCTTGGTAGAATATTTGTACTATTTGACAGGTGTCTAAACCGTGTTGCGGACATCCTCTTAACAACTTTCCAAATCTTGTCCACGCCTCATATAGAGTTTCATTTGGCTTCTGTGTAAACGTAACAATTTCTCCTTGATGTCTTACGGCTTTAGATGCAGGAAAGAATTGTTTAAGAAATTTTTCAACTAAAACATCCCATGTATCGATCGCCCCTTCAGGTAATGATTCCAACCAATCTTTGGCTTCTCCCTTTAAAGTCCAGGGAAATAACATGAGATATATCTGTTCATCCTCTACTTCTCGGATTTTAAATAGTGTGCAGATCCTATTAAAGGTACGTAGATGTTCATTTGGATCTTCCTTCGGCGCACCACTAAATTGGCATTGATTAGTCACCATGTGTAGAATTTGTCCTTTGATTTCATAATCTGGCGCATTAATGTCTGGATGAGTAATTGCATGACCTTGGCCAGTGCGTTTAGCTCTCATTCGGTCTTCCATACTTAATGGTTCTGTTACTTCCATAATTGAATTTGTTGAATCGGAATCACTAGAGGATTCTGATTTAATGGTTCGTTCCTCAACAATCTCTGTTTGAATGATTGGTGGTTCCGGAGGAAAGTTTAGTGGTTCAGGATCTATGAATCGTCCCTGAATATTCTCCGGATTCTCAATTGTGAGGTCGGGTTCAAAAAATGGATTATCGGAAATTTGAACTGGAGTACTTGGCCGATTGGATGACGATTCTAAAGAAAAATCAACGGCGGTAATATTTGCTAAATGTCTTGATCTAGTTACAGGTGGTGAACGTACAAAAGGTGGTGAACGTCTTGCTCGGTGCATTCACTGAATATCCTATTAGTTTTTAAAAGGAAAGAAAAATTATAATAAGTTATCCAATCAATAGACTTTTCTGATTTTTCCCACGTTTCGAATAGCCAAAAGATGCAGCAGAGGGGCAGGATTCGTTTGGTCTCAATATAATTGAGGACTGTTTGGCTCCAATAACCCGGTCCACGTACAAATCCAACTATTACTACGAACCAAAAAATTTTGATGTCTATCAATTTAACCACTTAAAATAAATTTTCGTAATTTTAAGAAATTTAGATAAGAAGTAGAATAAAAATCTATGTCCTAAAACTAGAATAGCGAGAAATAAGAAAGAAAAAGAGCGTGTCGAAAAAGGTTGAAAAAGAAAAATGGTTGAAAAATAAAAGGTGACGGAAAAATAAAAGAAACTTATAAAACTTAAAAACACTTGACTAACCTAACCTTATTACTACAACTAACTTAAAATTATAATCGCAAATTGAGATTACTAATTGGAATGATAATTGATACATAGGTAAAAGTCGTCTAAAAATATTAAAGCTTACAGGAAAAACTAAATCCCAAATGGAAATAACTTAAAAAGAAACTAAAACTTAAAAAGGCGTCGCAAAATTCTAAAGTACCTAAATCTTAGTCTAAAGAAAAAGCACTTAAGGAATTCTACGGCAAAGCCTAAAAATCTAGAAGTAAAAATAACTATGGCAAAAATTAAGTTTAAAACTAAATATGAGCTAAAAATACAAATATTACGCTAAAACGATTAAAAAGGGACAAAATATAAAAATAAACTAAAAGTTGTAAAAAGTACAATTTTTATAAAAATATTATTTTTATATTAATTATTTATTAAAACTATTAATTTTATATTTTATTAAACTAATTAAAACAAAATAAACTAATAAAAACTAAATATTATAATAAATATACCCTAATTAGGGTTTAAGTTTAAATATAATTAATAAAAACCCGTAATTAATGCTGCTACGGCTTCTGTGTACCCGTGTCAGACTGTCTCCGCGAGTCGCGGTATTCGAGGCTGAAAACTCCGCGAGTCGCGGGGTTCCAAAATTCAACTCTGGTACAGTTTTTTTAATTCGACGTTTTTTTTATTTTATATTTTATATTTTTTTTCTGTTTTCTGTTTTAAAATCTAAAATATTTATATAATAAAAAAACTTATATTTTTATAAAATAAAAATAAAGAAACTTTATAAAACTTAAATATTTAATAAAATCTTAAAAATATATAAATTTTTTGTTTTTCTTTTTATATTTTCGAATAATTAAAAACGTATTGTTACAAAAGTGAATTTTAATAAAAGTAAATTTTTTTTTTGTAGCGTTGCGCTTTCGGCGTTTAAGAGATCCCCGGCAGCGGCGCCAAAAATACTTGATAGTTAAAGCTAAGGGGTATAAAATACTATTAATTTTTAGCAGGAAAATACTATTAAATACGATACAATTTTACACAAGATATTTATTTATTTAGAGAATGGATATACTTAAACCTTGCTACAACACTTATAGGCAGTGTACCTAATCGTACAGTAGTGTAGTTTTTAGTAAGTCCGGTTCGTTCCACAGGGAAAATCTTTAAACAAAGCTTAACGCTATATTAGTTTACTTTTATAAAAATACAAATATATATATAAGTAATATTATTATTATAAAGGGGGGTTTTTACCGTTTAATGACCGGTTTGTCGATTTTAAAACTTTAGTCGCAGTTAAAACCAAATGTAAAATAATAAATAAATACAAGACTTAATTTAAAGCGTAAAGTAAATAACGATAATGAAATTGCGAATAATAAAAGTGCGATAAAATAAACTTGCGATAATTAAAAAGTACGATAATTAAAAGTGCAATTAAATACAATAACAATAAAAATGCGATAATTAGAAGTGCAATTAAATATAAAATAAAGAAAATTAAATATGAAATAAAAGAATTATGCTCATTTAAACTTCCGTAACCATGATGTTTGACATGTTGATTTTAGTTTTATGCCCATGGGTTAATTGTCCTTTGTCCTGGATTATTTAATATGTCCGTCTGGTTTTTGTCCATAACAGTCCATCAGTCATAAATATAAAGTGCGAGTGTCCTCGTCAAATTATCCTTATACCCGAAGTTAAATATTCCAACTAATTGGGGACTTAAACTGTAACAAGATTTTAATACTTTGTTTAATAATTACACCAGGATGTCGACTGAGTGTAACCCAAGGTTTTAATATTTTGTTATCAATTATACCAAGTGTCCTTGTACATAATTTCACCCCTGTTTTAATTATTCTAGTGGCTATTAATCCATTCCCGTGTCCGGTTAAATGAACGATTATTTGTACATATAAATACCCCGCCCATCGTGTCCGATCGAGTGTATATGGTAATTTATAGGGACGCCCAATTGTAAATCTTTATATTAACATTAACAAACTATCATTTAGTTAAACAAATATAAAGCCCATTAATAGCCATAGTCTAATTTCCACAAGTGTCGTTCTTTTGTCCAAACCCCAATTATGGTACAAAGTCCAATTACCCAATTTTAGTAATTAGCCCAACATCATGATTACTTCGGATTAAATAAGCATAATAATAACTTAGCTACGAGACATTAAATTAAAAAGGTTGAACATAACTTACAATGATTAAAAATAGCGTAGCGTTACACGGACAGAATTTCGACTTACACCCTTACAACATTCGCTAACATACCCTTATTATTAGAATTATAATTAAAATTAAAATTAAAATTAAAATATAAATATAAATATATTTACGTATACATATATATAGAGAGAGATTGAATTTGGATATTGAAAATGATCAGAATTCGGTTGGCTTTATAGGGAATTGAGTTCAGGGGTACTCCGCGACTCGCGGCAATTTTTGCCTTCAAACTCCGCGAGTCGCGGAGTTTGAAAATACAGCTCACCCTCCTTTGGCTTCTTTCTTACCGATGATTTATAAATATATTATAATATATATATTAATTTTAAGAATTAATTATATATTATATTATATTTATGTGCATAGTTGACTCGTAATTTTTAGTCCATTGCGTCGAGCGTTGAGAGTTGACTCATGTCCCGGTTCCGGATTTTCGAACGTCCTTGCGTACAATTTTATATTTTGTACTTTGCATTTTTGAATCTTGTACTCTTGTAAATTCGAGACGTTTCTTATCAATAATTGGAACCTCTTTGATTGTATTTTGTACTTTTGAGCTTTTTGGTCGTTTGCGTCTTCAATTCGTCGAATCTGTCTTTTGTCTTTACCTTTTAATATTTAAACGAATATCACTTGTAAATAGAACAATTGCAACTAAAAGCTTGTCTTTCTTGAGGAATAATGCTATGAAATATATGTTCGTTTTTAGCATTATCATATACATGTCTCAGACTCGATCACAACTCAAAGTATATATATTATTATAGAATCAACCTCAACCCTATATAGCTAACTCAAGCATTACTGCATATAAAGTGTCTATGGTTATTCCAAATAATATATATAGATGCGTCGATATGATATGTCAAAACCTTGTATACGTGTCCCGATATTTAAAATGTGTAAATAACAGTATTTAAATGACGATAAATAAAGTGCGTAAAATAAATAATAGAAATTAAATGATGATAAATAAAATTGCGAGAATTAAAATTGCGATAAATAAATTGCGATAAATAAATGTAATAAGGAATTAACAGTTAGCTAGGAACAGTTAGCTAGGATTTTGTTAGCATAGATTCTTAACAAAATTTCTCATAGTTAATTTGTTTGTTTCTAACAAATTTTATTTTGTCAAATGTTTTCTTCATTTTGTCACTTATTGGATTCTGATAGGTCAAAATCCAAATATGAAATTGAATGAAAATGGTTATTCTGCGGTGAACGGATACGTATATCGGTGGATGTAAGTAGGATAGTAAATGACTAGAGAATCAGATTCGAAGAATGTACAAGGTAACTTATTAATGTGAAATCTAAATATTCCCCGGGTATTACCTACCCGTTAAAATATTTTCACCATTAACAGTTTGTACGAAAGAATTTTTAATTACAATCTTTGTGAAAATATACTTACATATATATTTTCTTCAGATGTAATTATGGATTTAATGAGTTAATATAGTATTAAACTCATTTGGTTTACCGTCAAAACTAGAATACATAATCTCTATAACATTAGAGATTACATAATCGCCATGAAGAACGAAGATAATTGATGTAGAACGATACGTAGAACGATGATTATACTCAAGATAAAGAATGAGATGTTGAGGCATGGATTGTTGATGGTACTGATGCTGTTACTGATGGTACTGTTGGTGCCGATGATGTTGTTGAAGCTGGTAAATTTTGCACCATATTCTCCAAAATCATTACTCAAGCGCGAAGCTCGTTGACTTCTTCGATTACTCCGGGATGATTGTCGGTAAGAACGAGCGAATGAATAAGGTTTAGAATTTGAGATAGTATGTAATCATGATGAGATATTCAGGAATTGAAGGTGAAAATGGTATTTCGGACTGGTTCACCGGTAAGTGCTTCAGGTTCTTCGCCAAGAGGTGAATTTGGTTGATGGAAATGATCACCTTCTTTTTGTCTCCAATAATTAAGTAGGCTATGAACCCATCAGATGAATTGGGGATGGTTGATTGGTTGATTCATTCTAGTGACACTTCTTTCGGAGCTTAGGTGAAACTCCATATTGGAATAGCTGTCAGAATCCGAGGAATTCGAACTGGTTGAGGGATTAATCTCGTACGATCAGATGAAGGATTTTCGATAAGAAATAGATTATAGGATGTAGATTATTACCCTGCAATACATAATTTACAAATGCATATATAATACTAAAATCCCATAAGTTACGGAGGAATCTACGGAAGCTGTCAGGCAAAGGTAACAATAACAGATACGCTAACATCTGAATTTATCTATACACTGTCTATGCAATAGAGGCAGTAAGACGTGTCTAGACTTTAAGGATGATAAGCAAATAATTTCCGATACTAAATAATAAGCAAAACTTTTGACATGAAGACACGGTCGAAGTCCAGACCCACTAATGCATCTAAACAACTATCAGTTAGACACACTAATGCAAGACCTGGTTCGCTAAGACCACCGCTCTGATACCACATGTGATAACCCGTCCTAATTCATAAGGACGAATACATTACATTTGGTTACATCGCGAGGTATTTGACCTCTATATGATACATTTTACAAACATTGCATTCGTTTTTAAAAGACAAACTTTCTTTACATCGAAAGTTAACAGGCATGCATACCATTTCCTAATATATCAAACTATCAATGACTTCTTATCAATCTTGATGAACTTAATAACTCGAATGCAACGTCTTTTGAAATATGCCATGAATGACTCCAAGTAATATCCTTAAAATGAGCTAATGCACAGAGGAAGATTTCTTTAATACCTGAGAATAAACATGCTTTAAAGTGTCAAAAAAGGTTGGTGAGTTCATTAGTTTATCAAAAACAATCATTTCCAATAATATAATAGACCACAAGATACTCATATTCCGAAAACAATCTGTGCAGGTTTGCTCACTGCTGGAAAATCATTCATACTATATATAAACACCTAGTAATCGACCTTAACAAGATGCATATAGAATATCCCCCGCATACCGGCATTTCCCACGGTCTTGCAAAAGCATACAAACATGCCACTCTTTTAAATATGATGGTTGTGTACACCTCACAAACAGATCATATCTTTTAAAGCTGGCAGTTGTATACCTATTTCGAAGTACTAAAGCAGTTCAAATTCTCTGACTGGGGCTTGTGAGTGCCCATAGATCTATCTTTAGGATTCGCGTCAATTAGGGGCTCGGTTCCCTAATTCTTAGATTTCCAGACTATAAAGGGGTGATATCTGGTGTACTCGTAACTCAATCGTAGAATGTTTTTAAGTACTTGTGTCTATTTCGTCAAACATTTATAAAAGCAGCGCATGTATTCTCAGTCCCAAAAATATATATTGCAAAAGCATTTAAAAAGGGAGTAATGAAAACTCACGATACTGTATCTTGTAGTAAAAATACATATGACGGTATTGAACAAATGTAGGGTTGGCCTTGATTCACGAACCTCTATCATTTATATATATATATATATATATATATATATATATATATATATATATATATATATATATATATATATATATATATATATATATATATATATATATATATATATATATATATTAAAACATATACTCGTAATCGAATAAATCTATATATTCTTATTATTGATGTATTTATTATATTTAATAGTTTATAATTTCATTATTTATTTATATATTTTTATTTTATATATAGAAATAATAATATAGTTAAGTTATGTAATTTAAATATATTTTTGTATATGTATTCTTAATTTTTATACTTATAACCTTAACAATATCTTTACGACCTTTATTCTCATAATCAAAATAATTTTTAATAATATTAATATTGATAATAATAATAATAATAATAATAATAATAATAATAATAATAATAATAATAATAATAATAATAATAATAATAATAATAATAATAATAATAATAATACTACTACTACTACTACTAAAGATGTTACTTTTAATGATATTTCTAGTTTTAACAAAATGACAGATTTAAAAATAATGTTACTTGTAGTAATAATGGTAATAATAATACTAATACTGATAATATTCGTAATAATACTTATAATAATAATATTGATAATAATGGAAATAATGATTTTTAAACATGATGATAATAGTAATATTAATGATAAATATATTAAATTTCATTATGATAGTAATATTAAAACTAATAATACTTACTAAAAGGATTGAGCCGAATCCAACATGCATATATTTTAGATTTTAGATAGATCCATTAATACCTAGGGATAATATCAATAATAATGATACTAAATATTCTAGTGTTCGTATTACTAATAATAATAATAATAATAATGATAATAATACTAATAACTATATTACTAATAATAATAACAATCAATAATAATTAATAATAACAATAACAATAATAATAATAATAATGAAATAATAATAATAATCGTATTAGTAATAACTACCTCAAAAGCTTTTCCCAAAAACAAAATGCCCCAGACAGGGCTCGAACTCACGACATCCCGCTAACCCAACACCCTCATGAACCGTCCCTCTGTCCTTGCATATCTGTTTATTATTAGAGTCTTAATTTAATTAACCCGATTTTTATCTGTTTCCCTTTCTCTACTTCTAAAAAAAAACGTTCACCAGGCCCAAACATAAATCACGGCCCAACAAAGAATAAGACTTGGCCCAAGGTATAAACGTTCCTATAGCAAACAAATAAAGGAGATCAGTTTCTTTATCTTGTTTTCAAGAATCCCAGCCGATTAAACAGATAATTAATAATATCATCATCTTCTTTTTAAACTAACAAATTATCATCACCTAACCATACCATCGATCATCATCATCATCTTCGTGTCACACGTTCTTCATCTTATCTATCATCTAACATCACCATCTTCCTTAGTGCATCACCATCATCATTCTCGCGTTACACAATCGTCATCATCATAATACATACTGCTATCGATATCATTATACATCATCAATAGTTGAATACCATTACTATCGCCCTACCCAATTATCATTATCATTTGTATTCATTCTAATAGAAAACAAGAACTGGACTTTCGGCCTAACAACACATTCATAAGCCCAATTAATAAAACATAATCACAGCCCAAGAAGCCCAAACTAGTAGAGGTTGATCTAGTAGGGTTGTTTGGTTTATGAATTAGAGAATAAATACAGCAGAAGTACAAACAGTTTATGGTGGTGGTCGGTTCGTACAGAAAGAAGAAACAAAGAAATATAGCAAGTTGGGTTTGAGGATTCATGATTGTGGTGGGTTTTTGGCAGCCCATCTAGAGAGTATGAAGATGGCGGTCAAACAAGTAGTCAGTCCACTTAAAATGTGAATGATCATGACAGATCGTGGCCCAATTACAAGGTAGAGTTCGGTGGCTTTTTAATTAAAACATATACAATCGACCAAAAAGCACAAGTGGGTCTTGATGGTTTAGCAATTTCTTGTTGGGTAGTAGACACCATAATTATACTTGTAAGTAATTTGAAACAGCAACAATAATGTTAACTATCTGTTGTTCGTCGAGTAGGAAATAAAAAAAATATACTGTGTTTTGGGTTGTTGAACCGTGGAAAGAAACAGAAAACGTATAACAGCATTTTATATAGGTTATCAATGGTGTGTTGATGGTCGTGAGGTTGTACATGTTGTTTTGAAAAGGAACTAGTTTATGAGGAGGTTGTGGAGTTTGAGTAGTATAGAAACCGAAATATGGAGTAGTAGTGTGGTTTTAGTTCGTTGGTGTATAAACGGGTAAAGTGGTGATGAAAGTGGTGGCGGATCATGGGTGGAGGATGGCAACGATGGTGATTGTTAAACAAGAAACATGAAACATATATAGTAGCAACAATGAATATCACAAAGTGAGGTGGGTTTTGATGGTTGTTGATTAAACAAGAAACGAAATTAGTAAACAAGTGTACATACGTGTGATGTGTGGTCGAACATGAAAATAACATATGGTAAAACAGCTGCAGTATCTATAATAGCAACAAAAAAGAAGAAAAATACTTACAATTGTAACTAAAGGTGGTGATAGGTTATGGTGGTGGCTATGTAGTCGAAAGAAAATGGTGTTCTTTTGGGGTTTGGGTTATTAATCGAACCAGGGATAGAGAAGGAATCGAGTAGCAGGTGATTTTTGGGTTCTCAATTCATACTTGTATGTGTATTATATATAAGCACAATATTACTATATCAATCAAATATGTGATTGATGTATGAGCTGGGGTCCTGGTCAAATAGAACGATAACAGAATATAAAGTTAGGATATAGTTGAATAGAAAGATAACAAAATATAAATTGGGTTTATTTTCATGACATAAAGTTGGGATAATGTATGTATATAAAATTAGAATTAGAATCACTTAGTGGGAATATAAAACAAAGAAAAAAAACAGTGTTCGAATAATAATATATAATATGATAATAATTATAATACAATTTAAAATTTAAACGTGTGATTAAGTTAGCCGTCGTCTACTATTTCATTTACGGACTGAAATTTATGCTCCGTTGATAATCAGTGGCGGATAAAAGTCTTCGAAAAACTCTCATATATTTAAATTAACTATATTTATTTAATTTGGTCATTATGGTATAAAATTCGATCCTTAATTTGTTAAATAAAAATTAAATCAACTGTCCCTCTCATTTCTGGGTAAAATGTAAAAAATGTTCAAATTTAGTTATTAGCTCCTAAATACATTTTTAATAAGCCTATAATCTATATAACTTATTTTTGGATCACCGTTTATTTTAAAATTACATAAGTTTGAATTTTACTTGCTTAATATCAATCGGAACATCAAACGAGTATTACATTCATTTAATATTTATTTTTAATATACTTTATTTATATATTTAGATATATTTTAAATAATAATTATTATAATATCCTATTTTTATTTTATTAATTTTTAATAACAACAACATATAATACTTCAAATTTTATTTCAAATTATTATTTATATATACATACACACATATCTATTTACAATTAATTGTTCGTGAATCGTCGAGAGCAGTCGAAGGTCAAATGAATATATGAATCAGTTCAAAATTTTTGAGTCTCAATATTACAACTTTGCTTATCTTGTCGAAATTATATAAAGATTAAGTTTAAATTTGGTCGGAAATTTTCGGGTCGTCACACAAACCATGAAGGAAGCTGTAGACAAATCACAAGGACTAAACCTACTTTCAAAGAATCCAAATGATTCAGTATCTGCTGAAGTTATTAACGAATACCTTGTTCCTGACTCTAATCCTTTACGGACAAATCTTCTTCATCATCCATCGATATTAGAAATTCTAAGATATCATCGTATCTTTCATTATAAATATCCTCGATATTTCTGAAGATATTTTTATAACTATTCTTATCTGAAATCATTTATCTCTTCGCGCTATCTGCATTATGTCATAAAGGGAACTATTTTAGTTTCTAAATCTATGAAAAATTCGAAATTGAAAATATGAATGTTTTGAAGTAGTGTTGGGAATTGAAGCATGAGTTAGTATAATATAATGACACCTGATCAACGTAATTATATTACAGTAAGTCATGCTGAGTTTCTAATGGAATGTGATAAAGGTTCACAGATCATATCCTCATCATGAACCATGTTACATAACTCTTTTATTCTAGTTAACCTCTAAACTATCAAGAAAAATATTTTTCTTGATGATTCGGTCTTTTTCGAATATTTTGGTAATTTGACAAATTAAATCGTGCTATTATCTTTCCTTTCTACTTTGTATATTATTATCATTCGAAACTCCATACCTACGAATTCTGGACCATTATTCGCTTGACTTGAAGTCGGGAAGAAGAAACAAAAGCATGAAACTCCGAAATATAAAGGAAAATATAAAGCCCGACAACAACACCCAAATTACAAACTGTGTATGTCAATACGTATTGCAACGTAAAGACATGGAAGAATTAATAACATTATAACCCCAAGGTAATAGTATAAGAAAATAAATTCCTCCGGTGGCAGATGAAACAGAAGAATGAAGGATACGATAGCCAGAAAAATATCAAGAATTAGGACTGGATTTAACATTTTCACAATCTATTGGAAAGTATGAAATGAGGAAGAAGATTATAGGAGTGGTGAGAATAATGAAACGGAATAGGTTAATTTATAGCGAAATATCAGACATAGCAAGCAAGACAGCTTACGCATTGAATCAGAGAAAATCCTAATCTCCTTAATTACCAAAAAATCAAATCTTATTTAGATTTCAAAGATTTTCTTTAATTTCCTTAAATTCCAGAAATCCACCGTGACTACGTCAAAAGTTAAATATCTATCTCAACTTTTTGTGACAACTTCACTCGTACGCTGCACATAATCGAATCGTTTTATCTATATTAGTCAGTAATGATAAAACTCTATTTATCCACTCATATTCTTCATAAAAACATTTTTATTGTTGTCATGACGACCTCACACAAATTTCGGGACGGAATATATTTAACGGGTAGGTACTGTGACGACCCGGAAATTTCTGACCAAATTAAAACTTAATCTTTATATGTTTCCGACACGATAAGCAAAGTCTGTAATATTGATTCTCAAAATTTTTGAACTAATATTATATATTCAGTTAACCTTTGACTATTGACTGACGATTCACGAACATCTATTTGTAATATATATATATATATATATATATATATATATATATATATATATATATATATATATATATATATATATATATATATATATATATATACAATAAGTTGGAATATTAATTATTATAATTAATTATAAATAACTTGCAATGTGTATTTCAAAACTGATTATGTATATTAAATAAAGATATATACATATATATAATTTCAAGTTATTTAGTAAGCAATAATAACATTCGTTTATTGATTCGATTGATATTTAGATAAGTTAACTAAAACGTTTAAGATGAAAATGTAAAACACTAATTTGCTACAATATTTTCGAATTGCTACAGTATTCGAAAAGCTACAGTGTTTTCGAAAACCACTATTTGCTACAGTAAAAATCATTTTGCTACAGTAAAACACTATTTCAAAATGAAAATGTATGTATATTTTACAAATGTTATAAAATATAATATTAACTTAGATATAAAATGTTTTGATTTAAAATAATATTATTATTTATTAAGAAGTTGAATTATAGAAGCAAATGACCAAAACACTCGAATGTAAAAGTTATACTTTGAGTAATATAGTTTATTGATAATTTAAGACTATATTTTGACAAAGGTACGAATCACGAAACGTAAAGTACAAGTTTTCTTAGCGTACGAAAGGACGTTCGAAAAACCGAAACCGGAACATAAGTCGAGCGTCAACGTATAAGTTATCGGACCTAAAATTGCAAGTCAACTATGCACATGAATATACTATAATATATATAATTAATATAAATTATATATATATATATTATATAAATATATTAATATGTCGACAAGCAAGAAAACAAACGAGTGTGGGCTGGAAAGGCACCCCATGTGATCGGATGGGGAATGGCCTATAATGCCATGCGATCGCATGGCAGGGTTGTTGAGGCCAAGTACTATAAAGCTCGACATTTTCTGGCCGAATTCATCCATCTGTTTCTCTCAATCTCTCTACACACACACTCTATATATATATATATATATATATATATATATATATATATATATATATATATATATATATATATATATATATATATATTATTAAGATTAATATTATTATTATTAATCGTATTATTATTATTAGTAGTATTATTATTATTAAGTATTATACATAAAATACTACGATGAGATTCTGCTCGCATGTTTTTAAAATGAGTTTTACGAGCGGGATAGAGCTAAGGAAATTATGGGTTATAGCTTTGGAGGTTATGTGTATAGTTCGGGGGTATAGCTCATGAGTCAAACCTAGTATTTATCATCTCCGTAGCGTCTACGTACTTTCCTGCAATATTGACTCATAATATTGATACGTAAGCATTCATATCTTATCTGTTATATATTAATAGTGTATCCAATTCTAGTGCTCGAGTATATATATTTATGCATGCTTGTATGCTTTAATTTTGTCGTTAGATAGTTTATGATGAATCACGAATTTGATACATATGCTACTGATATAAGGTATATGATATGCATGTTATTGGAAAGCTGGCGAAAAATTAATAACTTTTCATTTAGAAATCGTGTGATTTTGATGAACGGATTAAAAGATATGGTTAACTGATTTATGTTTGACGTTAATTGAAATTGTGTTGGAAACTGTAAACTAATATTTAAACAACTTGTATATGAGATTGATAAATTGAATTTTTAGGTATTACTAATCGAATAAATGAGTTTCTATATAAGGCACGTCTCGTTTTGTTGAACAACTGTCAAAGTTGACCGTCTTATCATGTTTTAAAGCTTTATAAACACTATAATCTGATTCTACATGTATTGGAAAACTATGTGAAATAATAAAATATTTTCGATTGCCATGATAACTCAAATATAATATAACTCCTGAAATAAGTAATATTTTGAGTTTGATAAACTAAAAATTCGTTCAATTATCAAGACTTTTACTATGTTAATAAGCATGTATAGATTTAAAGATCATATTGGGTCTGGTTAACTTTTAAGATGACTTTTGTTAACTTTTGCATGTCGGTCTCGAGCATTAGGATTGTGATACACTATGACCTGACCTAGCTTTTTAGACATGTATTGACCAACATATGTTCTCTAGGTTGAGCTCTACGGTTATTTTGCATTCCGAGTTTCGGTCACATTTCAGTGAATGACCTTATGTGCTGCTAAGGTGAGTTTCGTATGCTCCCTTCTTAATTGCGTTTGCAATCTATATTTTTGGGCTGAGAATACATGCACTTTATTTTAAACGCAATGGATACAAGTACATACTAAATTCTACATCCCCGTCTGTTATAAGAACTGGTAACTAGGAGCTGCCGGTTATAAGAACTGGTGGGCGCGAATAGTTGTATATGGATCCATAGGGCTTGACATCCCCGTCTGTTCCAGGTATAGAAACCCTAGCCTGAACTATAAAACAGACGTATACTATTTAAGTTTAGTACACGTTGGATTGCGTGTATTGTACATGTTGGTTGCATGTATGTTAAAACAGGGGTACTTATTATAACGTTAAAGTTTAGTTACCAGGGTGCTCAATCTTGTAGAATATTTTGATAAACGTTTTTGGATGAAACAACTGAAATCTTGTGATCCACCTTTATATACAGATTATGAGCAACATTATAACTATGAACTCACCAACCTTTGTGTTGACACTTTAAAGCATGTTTATTCTCAGGTTCCTAGAAGTCTTCCGCTGTTTGCTTATATGTTATACAAGCTATTGTGCATGGAGTCATACATGCTTTATTCGAGAAAATGTTGCATTCACAAATTCATCACCATGTATCTTATTTTGACTGCATTGTCAACGGATGTAGTATTGTAAACTATTATTTACGGTGATTGTCTATATGTAGAAATCATCAGACGTCAAAAACCTTGGAATTAGATATTCATTTATGGTGTGCCTTTTCAAAAGAATGCAATGTTTACAAAACGTATCATGTAGAGGTCAGTACCTCACCGTAAAATCGATGAATGATGTATTCGTCCAAATGGATTTGGACGGGTCATCACACCCAATAAACCGAGGAGCTAACTTTCCCCATTTTCGAAACCGAATAATACCCTTCCATGGCAAAACCTTAAGCATCACCATGTCACCTTCTTGGAACTCAATCGGTCACCTACGTTTGTCGGCATAAGATTTTTTCCTATCTTGAGCCGCTTTCAAATGAGTCCGAATCATCTCAATCTTACTATTCATCTCTAACACCAAATCGGTACTCCCGATTTCCCATTGTCCCACCTTCACCCATAAAGCATCTCATAAGGTGGCATCCCAATACTAGCATGATAACTATTGTTGTACGAGAATTCCACCAAGGGCAAATGCTCATCCCAACTACCACCGAAATCAATAATACACACCCGTATCATATCCTCCAATGTTTGATTCGTACGTTCGGTTTGACCGTCCGTTTGAGGATGGTACGCCGTGCTCATTCTCAATTGTGTACCCATATCTTCGTGAAACTTTTCCCAAAACCGAGACGTGAAACGAGTATCCCGATCTGAAACAATAGATATAGGAACCCCGTGTCTCGATATCACCTCTTTGATAAACAACTTTGAGAAAGTCTCCGACGATATCATTTCCCGAATGGGAAGAAACAACGCACTTTTCGTCAATCGATCAACTATCACCCAAATCGTATCCAATTGGGTTCTTGCCGTATTTGGTAACTTTGTAATGAAATCCATGGTAATGTGTTCCCATTTTCATTTCGAAATTTCTAACTGTTGTAACATACCATACGGATTTTGATGCTCGACCTTAACTTGCAAAAACGTGACGCATTGCTCTACATACTTAACAACATCACGTTTCATGCCCGGCCACTAATACTCTTTCTTCAAATCAAGATACATTTTTGTTGCGCTCGGATTAATGGAATACTTTGACTTATGTGCTTCATTAAGTAGCACTCGTCGGAAATCTCCCATTCTAGGCACCCACACTCTTCCTTAAAAGGACAAGAAACCATGCGGGCATAAGGTAATAGACTCCGTTTGCCCCACGATTCATTCTTCATACTTGTTGTTAACAAAAGCTTCAATTTGAATCTCACCAAGCTTTACAAAAAAATCGTTAGTAATAATCACGCGTAACGATCCTACTCGTATCGTCGGATGTTGACTCTTTCGACTCAACGCATCCGCGACCACATTCGCCTTACTTGGATGGTAAAGTATCTTTCAATCATAATCCTTTACCACATCCATCCATCTACGTTGACGATAATTCAAATCTCGCTGGTCAAAGAGATGTTTTAAACTTTTATGATCCGAATAAATCGTACACTTGACACCATACAAGTAGTGGCGCTAAATTTTCAACGCATGAACCGCCGCCGCCAATTCAAGATCATGAGTCGGATATCTCTTTTCATGTTCCTTTAATTGTCGAGAGGCGTAAGCAATGACTTTACCTCTTTGCATTAGAACACAACCGATCTCATTTAAAGATGCATCACAATAAACCGTCATGTCTTCTACACCTTTCGGCAACACTAACACCGGAGCTTGATAAAACTTCTCTTTTAACAATTGAAAAGCAATTTCTTGCTAGTTTTCCCAAGTAAATCTCGCGTTCTTCCTCGTCAACTTCGTCAATAGAGAAGCGATCTTAGAAAAGTCTTGGATAAACCGACGATAATAATCGGCCAACCCGAGAAAACTTCGGATTTCCGTAGGCGTAGTTGATTGTTCCCAACTCTTCACCGTCTCTATCTTCCCCGAATCTACTTGAATACCTTCTTTGTTTACAATATGGCCAAGGAATTGAATCTCCCTTAGCCAAAATTCACACTTGGAGAGTTTCGCATACAACTTCTCCTTCTGCAACGTCTTCAACACTTCCCGCAAATGAAGTTCGTGTTCCTTCATGCTCTTAGAATAGACAAGAATGTTGTCGATGAACACAATTACCGACTTGTCCAACATAGGTTGGCACACTCGGTTCATAAGATCCATGAATGCTGCTGGTGCATTCGTAAGACCAAAAGGCATTACTACAAATTTGAAATGCCCGTATCGCATTCGAAAAGCCGTTTTCTCGATATCTTCCTCACGGACCCGCATTTGGTCATATACAACTACTCGCTCCCACCAGTTCTTATAACTGGTAGTTACTAGTTACCAAAGCTAAGGGATTTTCGGTTCAAACTCAGTGTAGAATTTAGTATGTACTTGTATCCATTGCGTTTAAAATAAAGTGCATGTATTCTCAGGCCAAAAATATAGATTGCAAAAGCAATTAAAAAGGGAGCAAATGAAACTCACCTTAGCAGCATATAAAGTCGTTCACCGAAATGTGACCGAAACTCGGAATACCAAATAACCGTAAATCTCAACCTAGAGAACATATGTTGGTCAATAAATGTCTATCAAGCTAGGTCAGGTCATAATGTATCACAATCCTGATGCTCGAGATCGACATATAAAAGTTATCAAAAGTCATTTCAAAAAGTCAATCTGACTCAATACTATAGTTGAATGATCATGGCAATCGAAACATTTTAACATTTCACATAGTTTCCCAATTCTTGTAAAATTAGACTATAGTTTTTATAAGTCTTTAAAATATGATTAACAGTCAATTTTGACAATTGTTCAACAAAACGAGACGTGCCTTATATTAGGATTCATTTACTCGGCTGGTAATATTTAAAAATTTACTTTATCAATCTCATAAACAAGTTGTTTAAATCTTAATTGTAGATTCAAAAGCAATTTCAATTCACGTCAATCATAATTCAGTTGATCATATCTTTTAATTCGTTCATCGAAATTACACGATTTCTAAATGAAAAGTTAATGATTTTTCGCCAGCTTTCCAATAACATGCATATCATATACTTTTTATTAGAAGTATATGTATTAAATTCGTGATTCATCATAAACTATTTAACGACAAAATTTAGCATACAAGTATGCATAAATATATATACTCGAGCACTAGACACGGATACACTATTAATATATAAAAGATAAGATATGAATGCTCACGTATCAATATTGTGATTCAATATTGCAGGAAAGTACGTAGACGCAACAGAGATGATAAACACTAGGTTTGACTTGCGAACAATACCCACGAACATTACCCATAACCTCCACAGCTATAACCCATTATTTCCTTAGCTCTATCCCGCTCGAAACTCGTTTTGAAAATAACCCACTCATAACCTCGTCGTAATATTTTATGTAATAATAATACTAATAATAATACTCCGGACTATAAGATTAATAATAATATTAATCTTAATAATAATAATAATAATAATAATAATAATAATAATAATAATAATAATAATAATAATAATAATAATAATAATAATAATATAAATAAATAAAATAAATACGGAGGAAGTAAGAGATATGTGTGTGTTTCAAAACCAAATTTCGATCGAGCTTTATAGACATTTCCTGGCTAGCCACCCCATGTGATCGCATGGGTCTGAAGGCTTATGGCTATGCGATCGCATGGCCTTCAGTTCCAGCTCACATCTGTTTTTGTTTTGTAGTTCGTTGACATAATAAAATAATATATAATATATATAATTTATATTAATTAATTATATATTATATTATATTCCCGTGCATAGTTGATTTAAAATTTTTGTTCTGATAAGTCGTACGTCATCACTCGACTTATGTCCCGGTTCTGGTTTTTCGAACGTCCTTTCATACGCTTAGAAAACTTGTACTTTATGTTTCGTGACTCGTACCTTTGTCAAAATATAGACTTAAATTATCAATAAACTATATCACTCGAAATATAACTTATACATTTGATTGTTTTGGTCATTTGCTTCAATAAATCATCGTCTTGTTATTTACCAAAGTACATTTAATAATATAGTTTTAAATCAAAACGTTTTATTTTTAACTTCTCAAACATATCTAAATATCAATCGAATTAATAAACAAGTGTTGCTATCATTTTCTTAACTAATTGAAATCATATATATATATATATATATATATATATATATATATATATATATATATATATATATATATATATATATATATATATATATATATATATTCAATATTCATAAACACGTTTTAAATACACGTCGCAAGTTATTCGTACAATTAATATTCCAACTTATCATATATAATCAAATAGATATTTAAACCAATAAGTTTAATGCACAATATCATATACTTAATACTTTGTTAATGTTTTCAAGTTATAATATACACATATCTATTTACACATAATTGTTCGCGAATCGTCGAGAACAAACGAAGGGTAATTGAATATATGATAGTAGTTTAAAAATTTTGAGATTCAGTTTTACAGACTTTGCTTATCGTGACAAAGAAAAGGATCAAGCAGATAAAGAATACCGTTCGTGGTTTGGTTTTTAAGCATCAAGGTGGTATGTACATGACAGAGGATAGAGAGCATGATTGTACGCACGCGATTGGTCTAGATGAAGGAGTTGGTGATGAGGAAGTGGAGTTTGAGTCTGATGACACTGAGGATGTGAACATGAAAGGGATTAATGAGGCTGAGGATATTAGTGACCCGGATTATAATTCTGATGGTAAGGGTACAATTAGTGGAAATAGACATGTTTTGGTTAATGAAGATAAATTGGCTAGGATAGAGGAATTAAATGCAATCCTACTTGATACAACCCGGGCTCAACTTTATTTGACAGAGCGTTATCAGCATGAAGCATTTATTCGGGATAATTAAAGGCGGATATATGAAGACGAATTTTCAAATACGAATGGTCACACGTTATCATGAGCTGGTTTACACAATGTGGGGTTCATCGTCTTGCTCAGATGATGATTATGTTGATCTACATGCCCCGTCCATTGTGCCACCTTTATTCTACCCACAACCAAAACCATTACCTCGTCAAATGGAGCAGGAAAGAGAAGAAGGGAGAAAATCGGTATTTGATACGTCTCCACTATCGAGGATTTTTTTTGATATCTTATTTGGTCCTGATAATAGGATGAGATGAGCCTCTCTGATTTTTGAATCAGGTCATGTGCTCCGTCTGTAATAAACAGTATGTACACTATTTCTTTTCCTTTATTTATTTTTTTAGGTAAATGAACTTTGTGGGTATGTTCACTGCAAGCCCTCGCGAGACAAAACTCATCCACCCGAGGGATTCGGATGGTTTAAAGGCTTGTTGAACGTGCAATTGTGTTTCCTACGAAAGTGGACTAGTTAGGATTGTACGTTTTCTTTTTGTTTTCTATTTATAATTTGTAATGGAAGGAATGAATGAAATCCAAAGTTGAGATGATGAGTTGATCTAATGTGCATTGTATGATTACCAAATGGTGGACGAGTAATACCCCAGTAATATGTTTTGTTATTTTCTCCTTTTCACACATATATTTATAATGGTCTTAAATACGCATATAAGGGCGTAGGATTGTTTAAGTGTAGGGGGAGAGGGAATTAAGATTTTTTAGGGTAAATAACTTTGGTTTGAAGCTAAAATGCGTGAAATATTGTGATTTAAAACTTAATTGAATTTAAGGAAATTTTTAAAATTTTAAATCATAATTTCAGCCAAAGCCAAATGATTTGCATAAAGAAGTAAATGAGCATGGTATAGAAGTGTTGAGAAACAAAAATGATGTATCTTTTTCATCCTTATAGGAAGTAAAGTCTTCTGAATTGTATTTTACTTTGATATAACTGACTTCTTAAACTATATCATTTCATACTAACATCATTTCGCAATGTATGGTACTATGGGAAGAGAGGGTCCTTAATCCTCAAACTCGAAAATAACTCTAGTAGGTTAAATCCAGTGCGATGTCCAGTGTATGATTGATTACAATATAAATCTGGAACATGATCTGTCTCACCTGAAGCTTAGTCTTTGCAGTTTTAACCCATGAAATGTAGGAAAATGGTACAAAATATCATTCCTGTAACATTCCCATCTTGCTCCTTCAATACCAGAGTGATTTTGTTAGGGTTTGTTACTTGTTCCTGAGTAGTTGATCATTACTAGATCGGTAGTGGATGATAGTTAAACACTCACAATTGACAAATGCTACCCCATCGCTTTTCTCTATTGACGAAAAGGTTTGTCTACGGCGGTACTAGGTTATCCGTGCGGTCACAAGGCAAGACTGCAAGAATAAGTGACGAAAACATGCAAGACTGCAAATTGTGGCCATCACAAGGCAATTTGCGGTGGGTAAATTTGAGAACAAAAGAAGTTTGGCCGCAATTTTGCTGTCTGTTTTCACGCCAGGTACAAGGAGGACCGCAATTTGCGGTCCTACCATCGCAAATTACGGTGTGTCGTATCAGCCAACTTTTGAAAGGTGCGAATTTTATGGGATTTGGCTTAGAGAGCAAGATTTCGGATTCCTATATCAACTAAAACCTAATGTGTCACGACCCCCGTCTCGATTTCCCAAGACGTGGTGTGAACTTTAACATAGTGTCCCAGGTTATAGTCAACGTAGCAGCGGAAACATAAATATTATTACATCACGGTCTCTGTTTTTAGTTTTGGTACATCGTGGTTACAAAATACAAGTACAGACATAGTACAAATACATCATAATCTAGCCTATCAAAACTAGATTTAACAAAAGACATTTTTAAAACTTCCAGGATGCCCGACCTGAAAGTGTTCCAAAAGCTAAGTACCTGAGATAAATACTTAAAAATGTCAATATAAATATTGGTGAGTTCATAGGTTTAGTTATAATCTTTAGTTAATGGACATCAAGATTTTCATGTATAAAATAGTTAAAAGATATTCTAGTTCATGAGCTTTCGATATGGAACGTTAACGTAAAAGTACCCGAAAACAAGCGTCACTTAAGGTCTAAGTGCATATGGTCAAAGGTTATGCATCCGATAGCCTAGAAGGCCTATCCTGATGTAAGGAGTCATCCTCAAATAGATCTATTCATAATATTCGCGTTTACCAAACCGCTAATTAACGATATCAAAATCGGGCTTTCTAAATTGACCTTTGTTACTCGACATAGAATATAGTTGTAAGTACTTGATTCCAATATGTAAAATAGTAAACATGTATTATCTCATCCCAAAAGTATAAAAGATTGATTAAAAATGGGACTACGAACTCACAAGTAAAGCGGTGCGAAGCGTTCACGGTAATCGGTCAGATTGTGTTTGATGTTCCGGGCTTGAGACCTAATGAAATGTTAATAGGTCAGAGGACTTACTATTTAATATAGTACTTAATTAAGGTTTAAGATCAATTCAAAAGTAATCTTACATGTCCAGTTCGATTCTTGGTTTCAAAAGTTACTAGTTCATAGTTTTAAGAATAGACTGTTTTCGACTAGTTTTATCATGACATAAGTGTAGGTTTTTCTAATGATCTAGACATCCATTTTAAGTGAATTTACTATCTCCGGAAAGATCTTTGAGTGTAGGTTCTAACCATGTAAGGTTAGCCTCTAAACTCAAAACATAAGTTGGTCAAAAGTTCATTTCTTCACAAGTGTGCAAAACAGTTCAGTTTTACACTACAAGATCTTATGCAAGTTTATAAATAGAAAAACTTATATATTTAACTCAAGAACTTTACATAAGTCTTAGGACATATAAAAGTGCTTATTCTCAAAAGTAATAGTCTCTAAGTCTTCATTAACCTTGTCTTTGGAGATAAGGTTTTCGACTAATTTCTGACTTCAATAAAATCTTGTGTCAACTAGATAGGACTATATTTTGATGATTTCTTAATGGATCTTATTCTTAGATCAGAAGACTTTGGTTCAAGATCTATTTTATATTTTGAGCTATACATGAATCTTTGACACTTGGTCATATTGCCATGAATCTGAACATGTTTCACCAAATAAAATTCTAAAATGACTTTCCCTTTGAGTTAAATCATGAAACCTTTACTAGAAGTCTCAAACACATATATGAACATCATATAAATTCATGAGTTCCAAGGAGCAACCATAGGTTGGTGTTTAAGTCATTGATTTCAAGTAGAAATTTGGACAGCTCAAAGACAAAATAGTTTTACATAGTTTAACCACTTTGGTTCTTACTTTAACTTCATTTTAAGATATTGGACATATATAGATCTTAAGTATACTGATCTAGTATCAAAATCAAGGTTAGCCATATAGTCATCATTGAGTGATTTAACACTCTAGATCTAGCTTTTACACCATGAAGGTTCTTGATTTTGACTAGAAATGATGAATAGATTTAGTCTAGCTTGTTATACCTTGATGTAATATACTCCTAATGCTTAAAGAAGATGATTATTTACTTGGTGATCTGTCATTGAAAGTGGAGAAGTGT
The DNA here is from genome assembly GCF_046630445.1 of Rutidosis leptorrhynchoides. Taxonomy (NCBI): domain Eukaryota; kingdom Viridiplantae; phylum Streptophyta; class Magnoliopsida; order Asterales; family Asteraceae; genus Rutidosis; species Rutidosis leptorrhynchoides. Next base: position 170,181,966 of record NC_092340.1, read on the forward strand.
TGAGAGATAGTGGAGAATGATCAAATGAAAGAATGGAGGATGGAAGTTGGTTTATATAGAGGTGATGGTGGTGAAGGAGGTGGGACGTGGCACAAGGAGGGGAGGGGGAGGGAGCAACTCACCATGGATCATTAATGAAGCTCATCATTGTGTTTTGCATGAGATTTACATAAGGATTGTAACATCCCGTTTTTCAGTTAAGCGTTATTTTGAACGTCATTCGAAATACGAGGCATGTAAGCGTATATTTGAATCCTAAATAAAGTTTGATTTAATGTTCTAAAACCTTACCATTGGATAGTACACATCATTACGTTTCCAACGATATTTGATTCATCAAAAACGGAGTTACGGTTTGAAAGTTATGACCAAAACAAAATGCTGTTTCTGTCCCAGTGCATTTGGACGCCGTCCAGCCATTTTGGATGCCATCCAAATGGCCTGACAGGCCAGCTGTGAAATTTTAAAGTTTTAAAATGAGGGTATTTGAGTCTTTTTACTTTGGGGTCAATTTCGGATCATCAAAACTGATCTAGAACTCAATTGGAGTTCTCACCCACACAAAACACTCCCATCTTATTTTAGATAGAGAGGGTGAATTTTAGAGTGAGAAAGCTTGGGTTGGAGAAGAAGTGGAAATCTCACCAAAGGTCTAGTGTTAGTTGTTCACGGCTACGTTTTGATAGTGTTGGTAAACTCTAACTCCGAATCTAATAGTTAAAATTCTTGTGCATGTTTAGGGTTTGAGCTTGTTTAGTTGTGAAACTCGTTTAGATGACGAAGTCGGTTTATTGTGACTTGTTATTTTTGATACTTGGCGGGTTTTGGGTTGGTTGACGTTTTGGCCATGATTAGGCTTTGATTTTGGGTGTAATCACTTAGTTTAGTGGTTATGGATGTATTGAAACACATTTGGGTTTATTTGGTCGACTAATTTTGAAATGGGTCAAAATTAGGGTTTATGTGTCAATTTGGGTAAGGTAAGTGTTTAACACTTGTGATTTGGTTTAATTAGTGTATTAGGGCCATTTTCACTTGTGTTAGTGATTATTGGTTAGTTTGGACATTTTTGGGGACTTATGTCATAATGGGTGAATTAAATTGGGTCGAATTTGGTAACGACACTAATTTTGGATTATATGGATGTTAAACATTTTTGTTAAGTGTTAAATGACGTTTTTGAATGGGTCGGAATTACCACCCATAATGGTAATTGGTGAAAGCCACTTTAGGTGTCTAAATGGGCAAATTTGTGGAGGTAAGTAGAAACACTTGGTTAAGGGTGTTGGAGTTGAATTCTCTCATAGAGAATGTATGTTTATTGTTTGTATATCTATATGCGTATTATAGGTAAAAGGTTTGCTCGGTTGTGTTTGGAGGAGATTTACATATATGATTTTTGCAGGAGTTTCGAGGTGAGTGGAATAATTATGTGAAATGTCCTGTTCTTATTGATTAAAAACGTTCCATATTAATTGATTTCGTTGCGAGGTTTTGACCTCTATATGAGACGTTTTTCAAAGACTGCATTCATTTTTAAAACAAACCATAACCTTTATTTCATAGATAAAGGTTTTAAAAAGCTTTACGTAGATTATCAAATAATGATAATCTAAAATATCCTGTTTACACACGACCATTACATAATGGTTTACAATACAAGTAAGTTACAACAAAATAAGTTTCTTGAATGCAGTTTTTACACAATATCATACAAGCATGGACTCCAAATCTCGTCCTTATTTAAGTATGCGACAGCGGAAGCTCTTAATAATCACATGAGAATAAACATGCTTAAAACATCAACAAAAATGTTGGTGAGTTATAGGTTTAACCTATATATATCAAATCATAATAATAGACCACAAGATTTCATATTTCAATACACATTCCATACATAGAGATAAAAATCATTCATATGGTGAACACCTGGTAACCGACATTAACAAGATGCATATATAAGAATATCCCCACCATTCCGGGACACCCTTCGGATATGATATAAATTTCGAAGTACTAAAGCATCCGGTACTTTGGATGGGGTTTGTTAGGCCCAATAGATCTATCTTTAGGATTCGCGTCAATTAGGGTGTCTGTTCCCTAATTCTTAGATTACCAGACTTAATAAAAAGGGGCATATTCGATTTTGATAATTCAACCATAGAATGTAGTTTCACGTACTTGTGTCTATTTTGTAAATCATTTATAAAACCTGCATGTATTCTCATCTCAAAAATATTAGATTTTAAAAGTGGGACTATAACTCACTTTCACAGATTTTTACTTCGTCGGGAAGTAAGACTTGGCCACTGGTTGATTCACGAACCTATAACAATATATACATATATATCAAAGTATGTTCAAAATATATTTACAACACTTTTAATATATTTTGATGTTTTAAGTTTATTAAGTCAGCTGTCCTCGTTAGTAACCTACAACTAGTTGTCCACAGTTAGATGTACAGAAATAAATCGATAAATATTATCTTGAATCAATCCACGACCCAGTGTATACGTATCTCAGTATTGATCACAACTTAAACTATATAGATTTTGGAATCAACCTCAACCCTGTATAGCTAACTCCAACATTCACATATAGAGTGTCTATGGTTGTTCCGAAATATATATAGATGTGTCGACATGATAGGTCGAAATATTGTATACGTGTCTATGGTATTTCAAGATTACATAATATACAATACAAGTTGATTAAGTAATGGTTGGAATAGATTTGTTACCAATTTTCACGTAGCTAAAATGAGAAAAATTATCCAATCTTGTTTTACCCATAACTTTTTCATTTTAAATCCGTTTTGAGTGAATAAAATTGCTATGGTTTAATATTGAACTCTATTTTATGAATCTAAACAGAAAAAATATAGGTTTATAGTCGGAAAAATAAGTTACAAGTCATTTTTGTAAAGGTAGTCATTTCAGTCGAAAGAACGACGTCTAGATGACCATTTAAGAATACATACTTCCACTTTGAGTTTAACCATAATTTTTAGATATAGTTTCATGTTCATAATAAAAATCATTTTCTCAGAATAACAACTTTTAAATCAAAGTTTATCATAGTTTTTAATTAACTAACCCAAAACAGCCCGCGGTGTTACTGGGACGGGGTAAATCCGGTTTTACGGTGTTTTTCGTGTTTCCAGGTTTTAAATCATTAAGTTAGCATATCATATAGATATAGAACATGTGTTTAGTTGATTTTAAAAGTCAAGTTAGAAGGATTAACTTTTATTTGTGAACAAGTTTAGAATTAACTAAACTATGTTCTAGTGATTACAAGTTTAAACCTTCGAATAAGATAGCTTTATATGTATGAATCAAATGATGTTATGAACATCATTACTACGTTAAGTTCCTTGGATAAACCTACTGGAAAAGGGAAAAATGGATCTAGCTTCAACGGATCCTTGGATGGCTCGAAGTTCTTGAAGCAGAATCATGACACGAAAACAAGTTCAAGTAAGATCATCACTTGAAATAAGATTGTTATAGTTATAGAAATTGAACCAAAGTTTGAATATGATTATTACCTTGTATTAGAATGATAACCTACTGTAAGAAACAAAGATTTCTTGAGGTTGGATGATCACCTTACAAGATTGGAAGTGAGCTAGCAAACTTGAAAGTATTCTTGATTTTATTTAACTAGAACTTGTAGAATATATGAAGAACACTTAGAACTTGAAGATAGAACTTGAGAAAGATCAATTAGATGAAGAAAATTGAAGAATGAAAGTGTTTGTAGGTGTTTTTGGTCGTTGGTGTATGGATTAGATATAAAGGATATGTAATTTTGTTTTCATGTAAATAAGTCATGAATGATTACTCATATTTTTGTAATTTTATGAGATATTTCATGCTAGTTGCCAAATGATGGTTCCCACATGTGTTAGGTGACTCACATAGGCTGCTAAGAGCTGATCATTGGAGTGTATATACCAATAGTACATACATCTAAAAGCTGTGTATTGTACGAGTACGAATACGGGTGCATACGAGTAGAATTGTTGATGAAACTGAACGAGGATGTAATTGTAAGCATTTTTGTTAAGTAGAAGTATTTTGATAAGTGTATTGAAGTCTTTCAAAAGTGTATAAATACATATTAAAACACTACATGTATATACATTTTAACTGAGTCGTTAAGTCATCGTTAGTCGTTACATGTAAATGTTGTTTTGAAACCTTTAGGTTAACGATCTTGTTAAATGTTGTTAACCCATTGTTTATTATAACAAATGAGATGTTAAATTGTTATATTATCATGATATTATGATATATAATATATCTTAGTATGATATATATACAGTTAAATGTCGTTACAACGATAATCGTTACATATATGTCTCGTTTCGAAATCATTAAGTTAGTAGTCTTATTTTTACATATGTATTTCATTGTTAATACACTTAATAATATATTTACTTATCATTTAACATAATTAACCAAGTGTATCAATATCTTAATATGATTCATATGTACCTAGTAAGACGTTGTTATAACGATAATCGTTATATATATCGTTTTCGAGTTTCTTAAATTAATAGTCTCATTTTTATGTATATAACTCATTGTTAAAATACCTAATGAGATACATACTTATAATAAAATCATGTTAACTATATATATAACCATATATATGTCATCGTATAGTTTTTACAAGTTTTAACGTTCGTGAATCACCGGTCAACTTGGGTGGTCAATTGTCTATATGAAACCTATTTCAATTAATCAAGTCTTAACAAGTTTGATTGCTTAACATGTTGGAAACATTTAATCATGTAAATATCAATCTCAATTAATATATATAAACATGGAAAAGTTCGGGTCACTACAGTACCTACCCGTTAAATAAATTTCGTCCCGAAATTTTAAGCTGTTGAAGGTGTTGACGAATCTTCTGGAAATAGATGCGGGTATTTCTTCTTCATCTGATCTTCACGCTCCCAGGTGAACTCGGGTCCTCTACGAGCATTCCATCAAACCTTAACAATTGGTATCTTGTTTTGCTTAAGTCTTTTAACCTCACGATCCATTATTTCGACGGGTTCTTCGATGAATTGAAGTTTTTCGTTGATTTGGATTTCATCTAACAGAATAGTGAGATCTTCTTTAGTAAAACATTTCTTCAAATTCGAGACGTGGAAAGTGTTATGTACAGCCGCGAGTTGTTGAGGTAACTCAAGTCGGTAAGCTACTGGTCCGACACGATCAATAATCTTGAATGGTCCAATATACCTTGGATTTAATTTCCCTCGTTTACCAAATCGAACAACGCCTTTCCAAGGTGCAACTTTAAGCATGACCATCTCTCCAATTTCAAATTCTATATCTTTTCTTTTAATGTCAGCGTAGCTCTTTTGTCGACTTTGGACGGTTTTCAACCGTTGTTGAATTTGGATGATCTTCTCGGTAGTTTCTTGTACAATCTCCGGACCCGTAATCTGTCTATCCCCCACTTCACTCCAACAAATCAGAGACCTGCACTTTCTACCATAAAGTGCTTCAAACGGCGCCATCTCAATGCTTGAATGGTAGCTGTTGTTGTAGAAAAATTCTGCTAACGGTAGATGTCGATCCCAACTGTTTCTGAAATCAATAACACATGCTCGTAGCATGTCTTCAAGCGTTTGTATCGTCCTTTCGCTCTACCCATCAGTTTGTGGATGATAGGCAGTACTCATGTCTAGACGAGTTCCTAATACTTGCTGTAATGTCTGCCAGAATCTTGAAATAAATCTGCCATCCCTATCAGAGATAATAGAGATTGGTATTCCATGTCTGGAGACGACTTCCTTCAAATACAGTCGTGCTAACTTCTCCATCTTGTCATCTTCTCTTATTGGCAGGAAGTGTGCTGATTTGGTGAGACGATCAACTATTACCCAAATAGTATCAAAACCACTTGCAGTCCTTGGCAATTTATTGATGAAATCCATGGTAATGTTTTCCCATTTCCATTCCGGGATTTCGGGTTGTTGAAGTAGACCTGATGGTTTCTGATGCTCAGCTTTGACCTTAGAGCACGTCAAACATTCTCCTACGTATTTAGCAACATCGGCTTTCATACCCGGCCACCAAAAATGTTTCTTGAGATCCTCGTACATCTTCCCCGTTCCAGGATGTATTGAGTATCTGGTTTTATGAGCTTCTCTAAGTACCATTTCTCTCATATCTCCAAATTTTGGTACCCAAATTCTTTCAGCCCTATACCGGGTTCCGTCTTCCCGAATATTAAGATGCTTCTCCGATCCTTTGGGTATTTCATCCTTTAAATTTCCCTCTTTTAAAAATCCTTGTTGCGCCGCCTTTATTTGAGTAGTAAGGTTATTATGAATCATTATATTCATAGATTTTACTCGAATGGGTTCTCTGTCCTTCCTGCTCAAGGCATCGGCTACCACATTTGCCTTTCCCGGGTGGTAACGAATCTCAAAGTCGTAATCATTCAATAATTCAATCCACCTACGCTGCCTCATATTCAGTTGTTTCTGATTAAATATGTGTTGAAGACTTTTGTGGTCAGTATATATAATACTTTTGACCCCATATAAGTAGTGCCTCCAAGTCTTTAATGCAAAAATAACCGCGCCTAATTCCAAATCATGCGTCGTATAATTTTGTTCGTGAATCTTCAATTGTCTAGACGCATAAGCAATCACCTTCGTTCGTTGCATTAATACACAACCGAGACCTTGCTTTGATGCGTCACAATAAATCACAAAATCATCATTCCCTTCAGGCAATGACAATATAGGTGCCGTAGTTAGCTTTTTCTTCAATAACTGAAATGCTTTCTCTTGTTCATCATTCCATTCAAATTTCTTCCCTTTATGCGTTAATGCAGTCAAGGGTTTTGCTATTCTGGAAAAGTCTTGGATGAACCTTCTGTAGTAACCAGCTAGTCCTAAAAACTGGCGTATGTGTTTCGGAGTTTTCGGGGTTTCCCACTTTTCAACAGTTTCTATCTTTGCCGGATCCACCTTAATACCTTCTTTGTTCACTATGTGACCGAGGAATTGAACTTCTTCCAACCAAAATGCACACTTTGAAAACTTAGCGTACAATTCTTCCTTCCTCAATACTTCTAACACCTTTCTCAAATGTTCACCGTGTTCTTGGTCATTCTTTGAGTAAATAAGTATGTCATCAATGAAAACAATGAGAAACTTGTCAAGGTATGTGATAATGCTAAAAACGAACATATATTTCATAGCATTATTCCTCAAGAAAGACAAGCTTTTAGTTGCAATTGTTCTATTTACAAGTGATATTCGTTTAAATAATAAAAGGTGAAGACAAAAGACAGATTCGACGAATTGAAGACGTAAACGACCAAAAAGCTCAAAAGTACAAAAGACAATCAAAGAGGTTCCAATTATTGATAAGAAACGTCTCGAAATTACAAGAGTACAAGATTCAAAATGCAAAATACAAAATATAAAATTGTACGCAAGGACGTTCGAAAATCCGGAACCGGGACCAGAGTCAACTCTTAACGCTCGACGCAACGGACTAAAAATTACAAGTTAACTATGTATATAAATATAATATAATATATAATTAATTATATATATATTATATATATATATTATAAACCGTCGGCAGAGAAAGACTCCAAGGGTGTGAGCTGTAAATACATTCTCCGCGACTCGCGGAGTTTGAAGAGGTTTTCACCGCGAGTCGCAGAGCCCCAAAAATCAACTCTGGCTATAAAGCAAACCGAATTCTGATCATTTTTCATATTCTATTTCTCTCTTCTCTCATATATACGTAAAATATATATATATATAATTTATATTTTAATTTTAATTTTAATTATAATTCTAATAATAAGGGTATGTTAGCGAATATTGTAAGGGTGTAAGTCGAAATTCTGTCCGTGTAACGCTACGCTATTTTTAATCATTGTAAGTTATGTTCAACCTTTTTATATTAATGTCTCGTAGCTAAGTTATTATTATGCTTATTTAAAACGAAGTAATCATGATGTTGGGCTAATTACTAAAATTGGGTAATTGGGCTTTGTACCATAATTGGGGTTTGGACAAAAGAACGACACTTGTGGAAATTAGACTATGGGCTATTAATGGGCTTTATATTTGTTTAACTAAATGAAAGTTTGTTAATGTTAATATAAAGATTTACAATTGGGCGTCCTTATAAATTACCATATACACTCAATCGGACACGATGGGCGGGGTATTTATATGTACGAATAATCGTTCATTTAACAGGACACGGGAATGGATTAATAGCCACTAGAATAATTAAAACAGGGGTGAAATTACATTCAAGGGTAATTGGTGTAATTGTTAACAAAGTAGTAAAACCTTGGTTTACACGCAGTCGATAACCTGGTGTATTCATTAAACAAAGTATTAAAACCTTGTTACAATTCGAATCCCCAATTAGTTGGAATATTTAACTTCGGGTATAAGAATAATTTGATGAGGACACTCGCACTTTATATTTATGACTGATGGACTGTTATGGACAAAAACCAGACGGACATATTAAATAATCCAGGACAAAGGACAATTAACCCATGGGCATAAAACTAAAATCAACACGTCGAACATCATGATTACGGAAGTTTAAATAAGCATAATTCTTTTATTTCATATTTAATTTCCTTTATTTTATATTTAATTGCACTTCTAATTATCGCACTTTTATTTATTGTTATTTAATCGCATTTTTAATTATCGTACTTTTTAATTATCGCAATTTTATTTTATCGCACTTTTATTATTCGCAATTTCATTATCGTTATTTACTTTACGCTTTAATTTAAGTCTTGTATTTATTTTATATTTTACATTAGGTTTTAACTGCGACTAAAGTCTTAAAATTGACAAACCGGTCATTAAACGGTAAAAACCCCCCTTTATAATAATAATATTACTTATATATATATTTGTATTTTTATAAAAGTAAACTAATATAGCGTTGAGCTTTGTTTAAAGATTTCCCTGTGGAACGAACCGGACTTACTAAAAACTACACTACTGTACGATTAGGTACACTGCCTATAAGTGTTGTAGCAAGGTTTAAGTATATCCATTCTATAAATAAATAAATATCTTGTGTAAAATTGTATCGTATTTAATAGTGTTTTCTGCTAAAATTAATAAACTATTTTATATACACCTCGCATAACATCAAGTATTTTTGGTGCCGCTGCCGGGGAATTATCTTAAAAGCCGGAAGCGCAAAGCTAATAATAATAAAAAAAAAAGATTTTTAGTTAACTTTTATTAAAATTTGTTTTTGTAAAAATACGTTTTAATTATTCAAAAATATAAAAACAAAAACAAAAATATAAGCATTTTTAAGATTTTGTTAAATATTTAAGTTTTATAAGTTTCTTTATCTTTATTTTAGTTTATAATAATATAAATTTTATTAAATATCTTTTATTTATATAAAAATAGAAAACAGAAAATAAAAATAAATAAATAAAGAAAAAATGCGTCGAAGATTAAATCTGTCAACTGAATTTCTGAACCCCGCGACTCGCGGGGTTTTCTTCATTAATTACCGCGACTCGCGGAGGGAACCTGACACACGGACAGAAGCCCTAATTCAGCATTAATTACGGGTTTTAATTAATTATTATTATTATTTAACCCTAATTATTATTATTATTATTATTAGTTTTATTTTTACTTTTACTTTTTATTTAATTTATGTATTTAGTATTAATTAGTTTTATTAAATTGTAAAATTAGTAGTTTTATTAAATAAAATAATATAAAAATAATATTTTTATAAAAATTGTACTTTTTACAACTTTTTATATATTTTTATATTTTGTCCCTTTTTAATCATTGTAGCGTAATATTTGTATTTTTAGCTCATATTTAATTTTAAACTTAGTTTTTGCTATAGTTATTTTTACTCCTAGATTTTTAGGCTTTGCCGTAGAATTCCTTAAGTGCTTTTTCTTTAGACTAAGATTTAGGTACTTTAGAATTTTGCGACGCCTTTTTAAGTTTTAGTTTCTTTTTAAGTTATTTCCATTTGGGATTTAGTTTTTCCTGTAAGCTTTAATATTTTTAGACCTTTTACTATGTATCAATTATCATTCCAATTAGTAATTTCAATTTGCGATTATAATTTTAAGTTAGTTGTAGTAATAAGGTTAGGTTAGTCAAGTATTTTTAAGTTTTTATAAGTTTCTTTTATTTTTCCGTCACCTTTTATTTTTCAACCATTTTTTCTTTTTCGACCTTTTGCGACGAACTCTTTTTCTCTCTTATTTCTCGCCATTCTAGTTTTTAGGACTTAGAATTTTTTCTACTTCTTATCTAAATTTCTTAAAATTACGAAAATTTATTTTAAGTGGTTAAATTAATAGACATCAAAATTTTCTGGTTCGTAGTAATAGTTGGATTTGTACGTGGACCGGGTTATTGGAGCCAAACAGTCCTCAATTATATTGAGACCAAACGAATCCTGCCCCTCTGCTGCATCTTTTGGCTATTCGAAACGTGGGCAAAATCAGAAAAGTCTATTGATTGGATAACTTATTATAATTTTTATTTCTTTTTAAAAAACTAATAGGATATTCAGTGAATGCACCGAGCAAGACGTTCATCACCTTTTGTACGTTCACCACCTGTAACTAGATCAAGACATTTAGCAAATATAACCGCCGTTGATTTTTCTTTAGAATCATCATCCAGTCGACCAAGTACTTCAGTTCAAATTTCCGATAATCCATTTTTTGAACCCGACCTCACAATTGAGAATCCGGAGAATATTCAGGAACGGTTCGTAGATCCTGAACCATTAAACTTTCCTCCGAAGCCACCAATCAATCAAACAAGTATTGTTGAGGAACGAACCATTAAATCAGAATCATCTAGTGATACCGATTCAACAAATTCAATTATGGAGAATCTGGAACCTTTAAGTATGGAAGACCGAATGAGAGCTAAACGCACTGGCCAAGGTCACGCAATTACTCATCCAGACATTAATGCGCCAGATTATGAAATCAAAGGACAAATTCTACACATGGTGACTAATCAATGCCAATTTAGTGGTGCGACGAAGGAAGATCCAAATGAACATCTACGTACCTTTAATAGGATCTGCACACTATTTAAAATCCGAGAAGTGGAGGATGAACAGATATATCTCATGTTATTTCCCTGAACTTTAAAGGGAGAAGCCAAAGATTGGTTGGAATCGTTACCTGAAGGGGCGATTGATACATGGGACGTTTTAATTGACAAATTTCTTAAACAATTCTTTCCTGCATCTAAAGCCGTAAGACTTCAAGCAGAAATTGTTACGTTCACACAGAAGCCAAATGAAACTCTATATGAGGCGTGGACAAGATATGGAAAGTTATTAAGAGGATGTCCGCAACATGGTTTAGACACCTGTCAAATAGTACAAATATTCTACCAAGGATGCGACATCACTACAAGAAAAGACATAGATATAGCAGCTGGTGGTTCTATTATGAAGAAAACCGAAACTGATGCTTACAAAATTATTGATAACACTGCTTCCCACTCGCATGAGTGGCACCAAGAAAAAGATATCATTAGATCATCTAAAGCAGCTAGAGCCGATTCTAGCCATGACTTAGATTCCATTTCCGCAAAGATAGATGCTGTGGAGAGACGAATGGAAAAGATGACTAAGGATATTCACTCAATACGAATTAGTTGTGAGCAGTGTGGAGGACCACATTTGACAAAAGATTGTCTCAGTATTGAATTAACAATGGAACAAAGAGAGAATATTTCATACATAAACCAAAGGCATGGAAATAATTATCAGAATAATTATCAACCGCCAAGACCGATTTACAATCAAAACCAGAATTATAACCGAAATATTCCATACAACAACCAACAAGGTCCTAGCAATCAACAAGTATCCAATAATAATTATAATCAGCAAAGACCGAATTTTCAAAACAAACCACCACAACAAACCGATGATAAAAAGCCGAATTTAGAAGATATGATGACGAAGCTAGTTGAAACTCAAACGCAGTTTTTCACATCTCAAAAACAAACTAATGAACAAAATGCTCAAGCATTTAGAAATCAACAAGCTTCTATTCAAAATCTGGAACAAGAAGTGAGTAACCTAGCAAGGTTAATAGGTGAAAGAAAACCGGGAAGTCTACCTAGTGATACAAATGCTAACCCCCGAAATGAAACAGCTAAAGCCATTACCACAAGAAGTGGTACAACACTTAAACCACCTGAAATACCTGTAACTTCTGATGAAACTATTCCTACTCCACAAGAACCACAACCTGATCAAGATAAGGAAAAATAACCGGTAGTTGAAAAGGTTAATGAAGATAACACAGTTAAGGATAAACCTTATGTTAAACCATACCAACCACCACTTCCTTACCCGAGTAAAATGAAGAAAGAGAAACTTGAAGCCGAGCAATCCAAATTTTTGGATATGTTTAAACAGATAAATGTAAATCTTCCTTTCATTGATGTGATTTCAGGAATGCCTAGATATGCTAAATTATTGAAAGATCTAATCTCAAATAGAAAGAAAATGGAAGAACTCTCGGCTGTTACTATGAATGCTAATTGTTCAGCAGTGCTGTTGAATAAGATACCAGAAAAACTATCTGATCCAGGAAGTTTCACAATTCCATGTTTTCTGGGTAGTCTTAGTTCAATAGAAGCATTGGCAGACTTAGGTGCTAGTATAAATCTAATGCCGTATTCACTATACGCTAAACTAGACCTTGGAGAATTGAAACCAACCAGAATAAGCATACAACTAGCCGATAGATCAATAAAATATCCTAGAGGGATAATGGAGAACATGCTAGTTAAAGTTGGTACTTTAGTATTTCCAGTAGATTTTGTTGTTTTGGACATGGAAGAAGATCCTCAAGTTCCTCTCATATTAGGAAGACCATTCTTAAACACGGCTAAAGCAATGATAGACGTGTTCGGTAAGAAATTGACCCTAAGTATAGAGGATGAGAGTGTTACCTTTTCAGTTGATAGAGCAATGCAACAACCACAATCTGCAGATGATACATGTTATTATATTCAAACTATAGATGCACATGCAGAATTATTAGAAGAATTTCCAGAATTACAAGGAACAGGAGAATGTTCTTTAGGAGAAGGTAATGAACCAATTGATGAAGCTGAAATGTTAGCTACACTTATAGCTAATGGATATGAACCAACAACAGAAGAAATTCAAATGCTAAAAGAAGAAGACAGATATCGATATAAATCATCGATAGAAGAACCTCCGAAATTAGAGTTAAAACCACTTCCAAACCATTTGGAATACGCTTATTTACATGGTGAATCTGAATTACCTGTAATAATATCGTCTTCTCTTACTGAAAATGAGAAATCACAACTCATTTATGTGTTGAAAGCTCATAAACCAGCCATTGCATGGAAGATTCATGATATTAAAGGAATAAGTCCTTCGTATTGCACACATAAAATCCTTATGGAAGAAGGTCATAAAACGTATGTGCAACGCCAACGAAGACTAAATCCGAATATGCAAGATGTAGTTAAGAAAGAGATTATTAAACTGCTAGATGCAGGTTTAATTTATCCAATTTCTGATAGTCCATGGGTAAGCCCAGTTCAATGCGTACCTAAGAAGGGTGGCATGACTGTCATTACAAATGAGAAAAATGAGCTTATTCCTACTAGGACTGTAACAGGATGGCGTGTATGTATTGATTATAGAAAATTAAATGACGCCACCAGAAAAGATCACTTTCCCTTACCTTTCATAGATCAAATGTTGGAAAGATTAGCCGGAAATAGTTACTATTGTTTTCTAGATGGATTTTCTGGATATTTTCAAATTCCAATAGCACCCGAAGACCAAGAGAAAACCACATTCACGTGCCCTTATGGTACTTTTGCTTACAAACGCATGCCATTTGGACTTTGCAACGCCCCTGCAACCTTTCAAAGGTGTATGATGGCGATTTTTCACGACATGATAGAAGAATGCATGGAAGTTTTCATGGATGACTTTTCAGTCTTCGGTGATACATTTAAATCATGTCTAGTTAATCTGGAACGAATGCTAATTAGATGCGAAAAATCAAATCTAGTACTTAATTGGGAGAAATGCCATTTCATGGTTAAAGAAGGCATCGTTCTTGGACATAAAATTTCAAAAGAAGGAATTGAAGTGGATAGAGCTAAAGTAGATGTAATTGCTAAACTTCCACATCCCACCAATGTTAGAGGAGTTAGGAGTTTCCTAGGGCATGCCGGTTTTTACCGACGTTTCATAAAAGATTTTTCTAAAATTGCCACTCCTATGAATAAACTCCTAGAAAAGGATGCTCCATTCATCTTTTCGGATGAGTGTATCAAATCTTTTAATATTCTTAAAGAAAAACTCACTAATGCGCCGATCATGATAACACCAAATTGGAATCTACCATTTGAACTAATGTGCGATGCAAGTGATTTTGCAATGGGAGCCGTTTTAGGACAAAGGATTTAAAAACGATTTCAACCTATATATTATGCTAGTAAGACGTTACAAGGAGCACAAACAAACTATACAACTACTGAAAAAGAACTCCTTGCTATTGTCTTTGCTTTTGACAAATTTCGATCATATCTCGTTCTAGCAAAAACGGTGGTCTATACCGACCATTCTGCTCTTAGATACCTATTTTCAAAACAAGATGCTAAACCAAGATTAATCCGTTGGATCTTACTCTTACAAGAGTTTGATATTGAAATCCGAGATAAAAGAGGAGCAGAAAATCTCGTAGCTGATCATCTTTCTCGTCTTGAAAATCCCGAATTAGAAGTTCTAAATGAATCAGCCATACAAGACAACTTTCCTGATGAATATCTATTGAAGATAGATTATAAAGAAATCCCATGGTTTGCAGACTATGCAAACTACTTAGTTTGTGGATTCCTTGAAAAAGGATTATCGTACCAAAGATGAAAGAAATTCTTCAGTGATATAAAACACTATTTCTGGGAAGATCCACATCTGTTTAAAAGTTGTCCCGATGGAATAATACGCCGATGTGTATTTGGAGATGAAGCTAGTAAAATTTTAAACCATTGTCACACAGGACCAACAGGAGGGCATTATG
Source organism: Rutidosis leptorrhynchoides (assembly GCF_046630445.1). Classification (NCBI taxonomy): domain Eukaryota; kingdom Viridiplantae; phylum Streptophyta; class Magnoliopsida; order Asterales; family Asteraceae; genus Rutidosis; species Rutidosis leptorrhynchoides. The sequence goes on from NC_092340.1 coordinate 170,197,107, forward strand.
GGCCTCAACTAACAGCAAGAAAAGTTTATGAAGCTGGATTCTATTGGCCTACAATTTACAAAGACGCGCACCTTCTTTGCAAATCCTGTGATGCATGTCAAAGGGCCAGAAAAATAAGTCAACGTGATGAAATGCCACAAAATGTCATCCAAGTATGTGAAGTATTTGACATTTGGGGTATTGACTTTATGGGTCCATTTCCAAAATCTCATAATAATCTATATATACTCGTAGCCATTGATTATGTATCTAAATGGGCGGAAGCACAAGCTCTCCCAACTAACGATGTACGAGTTGTAGTCAACTTTTTAAAACGTCTTTTTGCAAGGTTTGGAACACCGAAAGCTTTAATAAGTGATCGGGGTACTCATTTCTGTAATAATCAACTTGAGAAAGTTCTTAAAAGATATGGAGTAACTCATAAAATCTCCACCGCATATCATCCACAAACAAGTGGACAAGTTGAAAATACCAACCGAGCTTTAAAACGTATTCTAGAGAAAACCGTAGGATCAAATCCGAAGGAATGGTCCATTAAATTGGAGGATGCACTCTGGGCTTTTAGAACAGCCTACAAAACTCCAATTGGAACCACACCTTTTAGACTTGTTTATGGAAAAGCATGTCATCTTCCAGTAGAAATTGAACACAAAGCATTTTGGGCTTTGAAAACATGTAATCTTGATTTACATGAAGCCGGACGTCTACGATTAAGTCAACTAAATGAATTAGAAGAATTAAGACATGAAGCATACGAAAATTCGTTAATCTATAAAGAAAGAACGAAGAAATGGCATGATAAAAGAATCAGAAGTTCAAAAGAATTTAAAGAAGGAGACAGAGTTCTTCTTTTCAATTCACGATTCAAGCTATTTCCTGGAAAATTGAAATCAAGATGGTCTGGACCATTCATAGTCAAAAGAGTTTTCCCATACGGAACGATAGAATTAATAAATTCAAATGGGATTGAATTTAAAGTTAATGGTCACAGAGTTAAACATTACATACATGGTCCGATGGAGGTCGACAACGAAGTTAATCACAATTTCGACACCACAGCTAACTAAGTGTGGGGAGAATCAAGTCTTTAAAGGATAATATGTATTTCTGTTAGAGTTAGATTGTCTGTTTTCGTGTAGTTCTCGAAAATGGAACCCGAATGGTCTTTCCCTAGCAGACCCTAAAGAACTAGTCTTCTCCCCCCATTCTGAATTTTTATTTTTTTTTAGGTTTTTACGAAATGAAGACTGCCTGTGAACTAAACCATGGTCTAATGCTACACGCTTTGATCACTAAACGTAATAATGACATACTACCGAGTGAAATAGTATCAGTAATCAGAGAAAGAATGGACGGAGTTAGAAAAGAATCCAGATGCGAAGATAATAAGTTACAATTTGGTAAAGGAAAATCAAAATCCGCAGCGAAAAGAAGAGCACGACACCTAGAAAGATGTCACAAATGCGGAAAATGGTCACATGGAGGTAAATGTTCAAATAATCAAACCTATTCAAATACCGAATTTGTTACTTTATGCAGAGACGGACCGTTCATATGTTTAGAAGAAAAGATACTGAATGCTCGAGGTTATGCCTATGTAGCCATGGAAAACCAATTAAACCGACTATCTTATGAATGGGATAGATCATATAACTAAGAAATCTATTTCACAGGTATGTCTGTACAGTTTTTATTTTTATTTTTATTTTTAACCTTTTGATAATAAACGCTAATTTGTTCGCTAAAAAGTATTAAATTAGTATTAAATAAAATTAGGTTTGGCGACCGAAATTATTGATATCATTCAAAAATTTATTACATCACTGCGAAATTTAACGTTTATTCTTAAGGTATAAATATCTTTAATCAATCAACCCAAAATATTTCAAAAAATTCGTCATGAGTTAAATTAGGTCTTGGAACCGAAATTACTTTACCGAAAAGAGGGGCGCATATTTTTGATAATATTTGATTGATTAAAGTGGGATAAAAAGACAAAAAGTTTTTAATTTTATTTTTACCATGTTTTTAAATTTAATATTTAAATCTTAAATTAATATTGTAAACTTTGTAATATCAATATTTTTAAAATTGTAAATATTTGAAAAATTAATATAAGTTTAGTATGAATTTATAAATTTTTAAATTAAGTTTGGTGTGAATTTTTAATTTTTAAAATATAAATTCTTAATTTTATGCATTTTAAATTCTAAGTTTGGTGTGAATTTTTAATAATAATTTTGAATTTTATATTTAAGTTGTGTGAATTTAAAAACAAAAATTTACTTTATCTCATTAAGTTAAGAATATGATTTTTAAAATTCGTCGTAAGTTGAAGACTAGGTCTTTGAACCGAAATTGCTTTACCCGAGGGAGGGACGAGAACTTTTATTATCATTATTTTTAATCTTATTGAATTAGAGTATGCCAAAAACATTGAAAAAACCCAAAAATCTTAGCTTTTAAAACAATCGCTACAAAAAGACAAATTTTAAAATTTTGTCGAAGGACGGACTAGGACATCGATCCGAAACGACCTCGTCCTAAATAACAAGGGAAACAAAATTTTAAAATTAATTTCTTAATTGTTTTCAAAAGTTAATGATTATAAAAAAAAAAAAAAAAAAAACAAACAAACAAACTCCGCGAGTCGCGGAGTTTGAAGTGTATTTTGCCGCGACTCGCGGAGGGACCGAAAATCAGAAAAAAAAATAAAAAGAGCTGAACGATCAGTACACCACACAACCCCAAAACAGAAAAATAGCTGCGAAAAACCTACGAAAAACCACCCAAAAACACCCCAAAAATCCCAATTTTTAACCGTTATACACCTAAACACCATTTAATTCGAAATTTGATGTTCTTGAGCAAATTTTTCCCCAATTTGATTTTGATGCTTTTTAGTGTAATTAGGCTTAAATTGTTTATGTATTATGCTTGTATAACCTAGATTGATGCTGTTTAACATGATTAGAAGCCTTAAACTTCAGATTTTGAGTAATCTAGGGTTTGTGTTCTTGAGCAAATTTGGGGCTTTTTGATATAAACAGGTTATGGCCGATTTTTGTCATGAATTGTTGCTAAATTTAGTAGTGTAACATGTCTAGGTAGTTAAATGATCCAAACTTTAAGCCTAAACATGATTTTGAGAATTAAAGTGGACTTTTTCAAGTCTAAAATTCATGAACTTGATTTTTGAAAGATAATGCCATTTGAGACTTGTTTGATTGTTAGTAATGATTATTTTGACATGTTATTTGAGTTGAATGCTTATGAACTTGGCGAAAATTTTCGTATATGCTTATTTGAAAAAGTGTAGATTTGATGAAAATATGAAAATGAGCTTAAGTTTGATATAAATTGATAATGTCATTGTAATTATTTTGATTGATGATTTTGCTGACACTAATGCATATTTGGATGAACAAAAATTGTGTTTGATGTGTTTTGCAGAATGAAAGGGGTGAATCTTCATCCCAAGCCCGCAATGCTCCTGCTGAGAATTTGGAACAACAGGAGGTGGATAACTACTACAAGCAGGATGTACCTCATCCAGTCATGACCTTTTCCGATATGCATTTGGAAGAGTTGCACCCGAACCTGAGATTTGACAGACTTTGGATAGATTATCCAAAATATCAAAGGGGTTTGCATACTCTTCATTCTAAGGTTGTTGAGGTACCAAGGGTCATAGAATGGGGACCCTTAGAAGCTGTAGAATTGGCCGGGCCAATTAGGGAATTACTTGTACAGAGGTATGGTAATTCTTCTTTTAATGACTGGATATGTTTATTCACCATACGTAGACCTGTATATAAAGTATGGTGTGAAGAATTGTTATGTAGTATAGAGTTGAATGATCGGGTAGCTAGTTTAACCGATCGTTCTTTTATTAGATTTTTGTTAGGCGGTTCGATGCGCCACATGTCTTTACTGGACATGGCTCAGGCTTTACGTATATATACGCCTGAGGAGTTAGCGTCTGCCGATTGTAGAGGATTGATACTAAACGGTAGAAAGATAGATGAAAATTTTGATACACACGGTGTGTGGAGTCAAATGACAAGCCATCACCGTTTCAAAGGGGGAAATTACTCTTATTTGGATATAGATAGAGCCGAATTAAGAGTGATACATAGGTTTTTAGCTAATTCGATTACACAAAGGGGTAAGAACAAAGAAAAAGTAAATGAACAGGATTTGTTTTACCATATGTGTATTCGAGACCCACAAAGCGCTGTAAGTATACCATATTGTGTGGGTTATTATTTATCAGCTATGGTTCAGGGGATGCGACCACATAGCATAATAGGAGGTGGTATTTTTATTACTTTGATTGGTGAATATCTCGGTGTGGATATAAGTCGGGGGGGATTATTACTAGAAGAGCCGGAACCCCGCGATACTATAGGTTTAAATGTATACCATGGTGCGAAAGTTTTGAAGAGGCGAAATAACGCCGCAGTACGATACCATGGTAGACATCCACAGGTGGAGAGAAACCAGCAGCAAGGTAATGTAGGAGGGGGGAATGAGATGCAAGAAATGCATAGGTTTATAGCTTCTCAGGAATACGAAAATGCTAGACAGAGAGCATTTGAAGATTGGCAAGTTCATCAGAACCAGATCATAGCTCATTGCCAACATATAGGTAGAAACTATATTCCTACACCGAAACCCATCTTCCCTCCTTGGTCTATAGAGATGCAGCCACCATATCCTACGTATGACCCTGCCGAAGCATTCTATAGCACTTATGGTTATGCCTGGAACCCCTATTGGTACCAATATCATCCTTAGTTTACTTATTATTTTTTTTTATTTTGTAATTTGTAATTATTGATACATTTAATATTTTTGTTAATATTGTAATCATTTTTATAATTATCTAACTTTTATTCTTAGATTTTAATAATTTTTTGAATGTGGGGTAATATACCAAACTTCAAAAAAAATATGTATATATGTTTGCAGTTTATCTTATGTACACAACAGGGTAAAACAACGCATTTTCAAAGACTGGCATTAAGTTCAGCAAAAGCAACTAATTTTGACGACAAGATGCAAAATATATGCGAAATAACAACAAGACGGAATGAACAAATGATGTGCACCATTTATCATTCAGCAAACAAACGCCAATATATTTGGAAACTTTGGTAAAAATTTAATCATTTTCACACAAATCACCCTCAATAATTTAAATTGTTACTGATTTCTTGCAAATGAGGGCATTGCAAGATCTTAAGTGTGGGAAGGGGTTAAATTCTTTCGGATTTTAAAATTTTTATCTTAAACACTTGGTTACCATTAAAAATACTAGTAAAGCAGTAGTTGTATTAGAATCTAGTGCTCTCTGATAAAAAAGAACAGCCCTAGTCTTATATACTGACTACCCAATTCTAGTAAATTTTTTCAAAATTTTCAATTAAATGAACTCAAAATCATGTTTATACATATTTATGAACGATAAAACTAGGTTTTAACACAGAAATTATTGTTACCTCGGAAAGGACATAAATTGAGAAACAAACCAAAATGTTAAAATTCATTTAAAATGGAATAGAGGACGATAAAAAGGAAAATAAAAGCCAAGTGTGGGAAAATTTACCAAGTTATCTTAAACATATGTCACATATATCTGTAACAAATAACTGAAAATACTTTTGCTTTGAACTAAACTAAACTGTTTTACCCGATGAAAGAAAAGAAAAGATGGATCTACACGATGAATCAATTCCATCATTAAAAGGAAGTAAAGTCTTCCGAAAAAGACACGCGCTTCTTGATTTAGGTCATGAAGTTGTCGTCCAGACCAGCTGTAGGTTGACGAAAAATCTAGAAAAGTCATCACTAAAATCAGCAGGAAATCCACGGACCTCAGCATTAAACAGGGTCGCCAAGTGGTCAGATTTATCCTAACCATGAGAAGGATTTATCTCGTACAATGGGGGGGCACCATGCAAATTAACTGGATAAGACTAATGAATCAGATCCCCAGAAAGGATAATCTCCTTAAAGATTAAAAATCAGCTTTTAAGACTGATATTACTCAATCCTAGAGATTGACCTTAAAGATTGAGAATTACAAACTCATGGAATTCGATGATATCTAAACTCGAGCTTAAACGAGAAAATATTTTGATCAAAATTACAAACCGATTTGTTTTCTGAAAACCCTATTTTCAATGCGTTCATTACCATTGAACGTAAAATCCTAGGAATTCACCTGGAATTCATTAGGTCACCTGAACTAAATCGGGTGTCAACCGTAAGAACGGTGGTTGCATAGTGGTCAAAGACAGGACCTTGTGCCATACCGAAAAATTATAAGGGTGAGCTTTACTATTGCTCCTACCAAGGATAGTAATTGCGTCCAACACGTTATAGACCATAATCAAAAGCATGTCACGGGACATTGCCTTAACAGTTGCTTGTTCAACGCTTTCCTTTACAACCGGACGGTAGTTTGCCGAAAGGTAATATACGGAACAAGTAAACTGGACGTGTTGCTTTCCAAATACAAGGTTAGCAAGTGGGTGACACAAAACAGCAAGTTTTGAGCTAAAATTTTCAATTCTGAACCCCACTAAACCCACAAAAATATTTTGCAAACACCGGTAAAGGGTTATCCCGGAAAACTTATCTAGGGTAAAAACTAGATTTAATTTTCAAAAGATCAAATGTTTTCATAAAGATCCAATTTCCTTAATGGATCTAAATTTTTATAGTCATGTGGGACTGTAAACCATATCGTTACTACCATTGTTTATACCGCCGTATAGAAATCACTGATATACAAAGAGTGAAGAATAAAGAAGTGATTCTAGTATTTCAAGACAATATTGCTTGAGGACAAGCAACGCTCAAGTGTGGGAATATTTGATAATGCTAAAAACGAACATATATTTCATAGCATTATTCCTCAAGAAAGACAAGCTTTTAGTTGCAATTGTTCTATTTACAAGTGATATTCGTTTAAATAATAAAAGGTGAAGACAAAAGACAGATTCGACGAATTGAAGACGCAAACGACCAAAAAGCTCAAAAGTACAAAAGACAATCAAAGAGGTTCCAATTATTGATAAGAAACGTCTCGAAATTACAAGAGTACAAGATTCAAAACGCAAAATGCAAAATATAAAATTGTACGCAAGGACGTTCGAAAATCCGGAACCGGGACCAGAGTCAACTCTTAACGCTCGATGCAACGGACTAAAAATTACAAGTTAACTATGTATATAAATATAATATAATATATAATTAATTATATTAATTATATATATATTATATATATATATTATAAACCGTCGGCAGAGAAAGACTCCAAGGGTGTGAGCTGTGACGACTCCGTCAAAACACTTAACGGCTCCGTCACTTGGTCCCACAGCTTGATCGAAACTCTATATGAATTTAATAAAACAACCTTGCATTCTTTATTTAAAAAAAATGATTTCCTATAAAGGAAATCTACTAAAATGTATAAGTTTAGAAAAACTATACATAAATACTTTAACCAAATGTTGACCAAACAAAGTCAACAACATCCACTTTTTAATGTAACAAAATAGAATGCAAGTTAATGTTTAACAAAAGCTGCCATCATAAATATGCAGACCCTCTAAGCACAGCGGAAGCAGTCAATCATAAACCTGAGAATAAAACATGCGAGTAACTGTCAACAAAAATGTTGAGTGAATTATAGGTTTAATATTGCAAACAATATTTAATTTAAACAATAAAAATTTATGTTTGAAAACATAAAACTCCTTTTAAACCACCAAATTATATGCTAGAAAACATATAATAAAACATTATTCCATTTTCCGTGAGCCACCTGGTAACCACTTAACCCTTTATTTACCCTTGCCAAACACAATAAATAATATACACCGAACAAGTGTATCTTCAACTAAATACGAAGTACTAAACATTCCGATTATAAATTGCTAGCGCGACTAGCTCGAAATGGGGTTGTCAAACCCGATAGATCTATCCATAGGATTCGCGTTCACCAGTAGAAACCAGTGATTACAGTTACCAGACTAGGGAATATTTTTGTTCAACTCACAATGAATAATTTAAACCAACTTTCACTTGTCCAAAATATAAAATAAATTGCATGTATTCTCATCCCAAAAGATTTAAATAGAAAAATGGGACTATAACTCACCTTAATAGCAACTGAAGAAATCTCACAAACAAGCGAACAGCAAATAAAGTAAAGTGATCAAGGAAGATCACAACGCCGACCTATAAATAAAGCAGGCCGATATAAATAACTAACTTAGGTCAAGTCTTAGTATGATAGCTATTGTACATGTTGCAAGTAGACATAGAATAACACTCGGCAAGCATCGGTTTGACTGGAACAGCATACGGACACACACTTTCTATTTTTAGAAAGTTTCTATTTTTAGCAGGTTTCCATTTTTGGAAAGTTTTCTATTTTAGGAAAGTTTCTATTTTTGGAAAGTTTCTATTTTTGGAAAGTTTCTATTTTTGGAAAGTTTCCAAATTTAGAAAGTTCTATTTTTAGAAAGTTTTGAAGTTAGGAAAGTTTCCTTATTTAGAAAGTCAACAGAAGTCAACTGAAAGTCAAAGTCAACCGAAAGTCAACTCAAAAGTCAACCTTGGTCAAACATAGTCAACATTAATTTGAAAAGTGTAAGTTATAATAATAACATAGGTTATAATGTTTATTAAAGTCAAAAGTGTATAATTATGTCTTAACATAAGTTTAATTAAATAAAAATGAATTATTAAAGTTTAGATAAGTTTAAATGATATAATTAATATAACATAAGTATTTAATTAATTAATTAAATATTAGTCATAATACAAGTATTATTAATTAATAATAAATTTTAAATCATATCATAAGTATTATAAATTAATAATGAATTATTAATTATATCATAAGTTTCTAATTAAAATTATTAAATCATAAGTATTTAATAATTAAATTATAATTAAATAATAACTAAGCCTTATAATAATTAATTAATTATTTAATCCTTATTATAAGTCTCATTATAATAATCTCATAATACAAGTTTAATACTTACCATAAGTATTTTCCATTAATAATAAAAGTATTATTAATTAAAAGTTTAATTAAAATTTTAATTAAATCATAAGTAATAATTAAATGATATAATAAATATATATCATAAGTCTTAAATAATAATAATTACTTTTTTTATCATAAGTAATTAAATGATAATGAAATCCATTATTTTTATCATAAGTTCAATAGTTAATCATAAATTTTAAATCAAAAGTTCATCGGGTCGTATCTTGAGCCCCGGGTGTCGGTTTTCGGCGAGCCTTACATATATCTCTGCCTAATCAAACCACCCGACACTTTGGTACACTCAAGAACACACCAAGAACAGGCCACAAGTCGTGATATACAGCCAATACATTACTTGGAACTTCAATTTAATCAAAAACGTGTTTTAGACGTAACGGGTGATTCGTGGCTCGGATTGAGATGACCCGAACATGAAAGTTCGCCCCACCATCAGTCCTAACACACTAACACACCCTAAAGTCACCAAATATGGTCACAAGGTCGGACCAAACCTGGTTCATACCAAAATCACATTTCAATCTTAACAAAATACCCCTTTGATCGTAACTAGGGTTCCGGGAATCGAAACGACATGAATCCGGTGTCTAAAATTAATGTCTTGATGAGAGGAACTCATTTATATACTTTATTTTAACTTTTATATCAGTTACAAAGTCAGAAACACACGAAAAAGCTGCTGTCCAAATTATATCAAACCGAAAACATATGTTTACGAGTAATTCTATGCATACAAACACCATTACAACAACAAGTAATCATCATACTATTAATTTATAATCAAAATACAGAAATATAATGAAAAATCAAAAGTTCTAGGGTTAGGGTTTATACCCTATTCAAGAATTGAATGGTATGAACGCGTAGAGATCGTTGTGTAGAATCCGGTTATGTGAATGACTTGATGATCCAAGCTAGAAATCAAATGATGGTGATGATGTTAGAGGTGATAGGTGACGGCCATGGGAGAGGAGGAGAGGAGAATTGAGAAAAAAAAATGTGTTTAGGGTAGAATGAAGAGTAGTGATTAGGTTTTGATCAATAAAACTTCAAGTTTGGAAAAATGGCACAATACCCCCTACCCTATGGTATTTTCGGCTGAATTATGAAGGGTGGACCCCACTTGTGGGCCAACTTGATAAATGAAAGAAGTCTTGTGGCTCGAATGCCCGAACGAAGCCCGAAACGCGAAAACACCGCTACGCGATTGATTTTTCGGAGAGATAACAAATACGCGACGAATAAAATATATAAACACTATATATAATCATATGACATCAAAATATCATATTTAAGATAATTTGGATTTAAAAATTCCAAAAGTTCGACCGTTGGTTTGAAAACCGAAAAGATTCGCCGGATAGAAATCCGCGACACGTAGAAACGTACAATTAAAGATATGAATACAAATATTCATATAACACATAATAATTAATATATTATTACAAAAATAATAATATAGGTCATAGAAATGACGTGGCACGAAAAATAATTAACGGTCGTTAAATAATTAACGGCAAAAGATAACGGAAAAAGTAGGGTCGTTACAGTACCTTCCCGTTACGGAAATTTCGTCCCGAAATTTAAGCAGGTGCAGGGGTTTCCTCGGCATCTGGGAACAAATGCGGTTACTTCTGATTCATCTGACCTTCACGCTCCCAAGTGAACTCGGGACCGCGTCCGGTGTTCCATCTAACTCGAACAATAGGAATTTTACTCTGCTTATGAGTCTTTACCTCTCGGTCCATAATTTCAACAGGTTCTTCAATAAAATAAAGTTGCTTATCAACATGAAGTTCATCAAAAAGAATAGTTTCATTGGCCTCGGCCAAACACTTTTTTTTTTAAATTCGATACATTAAAAATGTCACGAATAGCACTGAGTTCTTGTGGCAATTTCAAACGATAAGCCACTGGTCCAACTCTCTCAATAATCCCAAAAGGTCCAACAAATCGAGGATTCAACTTTCTCCTTTTACCAAAACGTACCACACCCTTCCAAGGTGAAACTTTTAACATAACACGATCACCGACCTGAAAGTCGATATCGTTCCTTCTCTTATCAGCATAACTCTTTTGCCTACTCCTGGCAGTTCTCAATCTTTCCTTAATCTGTGCAATCTTCTCGGTAGTCTCGTGAATGATCTCTGGTCATGTGAGTTGAGCATCCCCAACCTCATTCCAACAGACAGGAGACCTACACTTTCTACCATACAGAGCTTCAAATGGTGCGGCTTTAATACTTGCATGATAACTGCTGTTATAAGAAAACTCATCCAGCGGCAAATATTTATCCCACCCATTTCCAAAATCAATAACACACGCTCTTAACATGTTTTCTACGTTTGAATGGTCCTTTCACTCTGACCATCCGTCTGTGGATGATAAGCGGTGCTCATATCTAATTTAGTTCCTAGAGCACCTTGTTAGGACTGCCTCAGTCCAACATAATCGATACGGGAACACCATGTCTCGAAATAATCTCCTTCAAATACAAACGAGTAAACTTCTTTATTGAATATGTTTCCTTAATTGGCAAGAAAAGAGTTGACTTAGCGAGTCGGTAACAATCACCCAAATGGTATCATAACCACCCACAACTCCCGGTAACTTCGTAATAAAGTCCATCTTAATACCTTCCCACTTCCACTCGGGAATTTCAGGTTGCACCAAAAGTCCAGACGGTTTCTGATGTTCAGCTTTAACCTTAGCGCAGGTCAAACACTTAGCCACATACGTAGCCACATCAGCTTTCAAATTAGGCCACCAATACAGCTCCTTAAGATCATGATACATCTTTCCTGAACCAGGATGAATAGAGTACCTAGACTTACGAGCCTCCTCTAAAACAAGTTTTCGTAGATCACCAAACTTCGGAACCCAAAGGCATCCCGTAAAATACCGAGTACCATCGGTTTGTACCTCTAACTGTTTACTCAAGCCTCGGACCTTCCCGTTACAAAATTTTCCTCCTTCAAGGCTTCTTATTGTGCCTCAAGGATCTGCCTTGCGAGGTTTGTTTGAATTGTCATATTCAAGGCCCTAAACCTGCGAGGTTTAGCCCTTTCTTTACGACTTAAAGCATCAGCCACATCATTGGCCTTTCCCGGATGATATAAAAGTTCGCAATCATAATCATTTAACGTCTCAACCCATCTTCGTTGCCTCATATTTAACTGTTTCTGATCAAGAATATGTTGAAGACTTTTGTGATCAGTGTACAATGTACCTTTGACTCCATATAGATAATGTCTGCAAATCTTAAGCGCAAACACAACAGCTCTCAACTCTAAATCATGGGTTACGTAATTCTGCTCGTGAATCTTCAACTGACGTGACGCGTACGCAATAACTTTCTTTCGTTGCATCAAAACACAACCAAAGTCTTGACACGAAGCATCACAATAGATTACAGAATCATCATTACCCTCAAGTAGTGATAATATCGGTGCAGAAGTTAACTTCTTCTTCAGAGTTTGGAAAGCAGACTCTTGTTCACTCTCCCACTCGTACTTCTTCCCCTTATGCGTTAAAGCAGTCAGAGGTTTCGCTACTCGTGAAAAATCTTGAATGAACCTTCTATAATAGCCTGCTAATCCTAGAAACTGGCGAATCTGAGTAGGAGTTTTCGGAACTTCCCACTTTTCAATCGCCTCAATCTTAGCAGAATCAACTTGTATTCCCTATTTACTAACAATATGTCCGAGGAAATTGAACTTCTCTTAACCAGAAAGCACACTTAGAGAACTTAGCGTACAACTCTTCTTTCCTCAACAGATCAAGCACTAACTTCAAATGTTCTTCGCCCTTCATTACTCTTAGAATAAATAAGGATGTGGTCGATGAAAACAGTAACGAATTTGTCCAGATAGGGTCTACACACACGGTTCATGAGGTCCATGAACACAACAGGTGTATTTGTCAATCTGAACGGCATAACAAGAAATTCAAAGTGACTATAACGGGTACAGAAAGCGGTTTTCAGAATATCAGTTTCTTTAGCGCGTAATTGGTGATAACCGGAACGAAGATCAATCTTATAATAAACGGACAAACCTTGAAGTTGATCGAACAGATCATCAATTCTCGGAAGAGGGTAACGGTTTTTAACAGTAAGCTCGTTCAATTCACGATAATCAATACACAAACGAAATGAACCATCTTTCTTCTCAACGAACAAAATGGGAGCTCCCCAAGGGGACGAACTGGGACGGATGAAATAAAGTTGCAATAATGAAGGAAGAAATAAATATGGAGTAGTCACATCGGTGGCATAGATATTTAAGGCAATTCTCTCAAAGGAGTTAACGAGGATCATGGACTCCAAAGTAAATTTTCATTATATTTCTGAAAGGAAGACGTATGAAAGGTGTGATAATTCAATGAGAGTGAACTTCCTTGTACAATGAGCGAGGAAGTCTAGGATTCATCCATATTCTTAAATTTATGTGCGGATGAAAAGAACGCGAATCATGGGTTATAAAGAATGGCCGACTCCAGGTGAGATGAATCTCCAAAAATAATTTCGTGCACCCTAAAGTGTCGAATCCTAGGATTGATGTTTACGAGGGTGTTGTGGTTGACAGCGAAAATTGAGAGTAGAAACTCCTCAAACGGTCTAGAGTAATATATATCCATGATACCCATTATAACAACAGTTGGGGTAGAAACCCACCTAGCGCCTTTTCTACAATAAGGTGACCATCGAGTGTACCCCAGAAACTTGATTTATCGGTCTGCGTTTCGGCCATGTCCAACCATAAGAGGGAAAATTCTATGGGCGCAAAGACTTTCCAACAAATTTTATAAAACCGACATCCAAACTGGTGTAAGAATTTCTATCAATGAACTTAATGGTAAATTTCATCCTTAAACGGAGGATGAGAAGAACTGTGATCCAAGCACTCTGTAGAGTAATGCGAAAATTCTAATGTAATCAATCAAAGAAGTTTTGAAAAAGCTTTAAACGTCTGATGTAACCCCATAAATGGAACGAAGCTCTTAGTAAATTTAGAAGTATGTACAACGTGTACCATTTTACGTAAAACAATTTGAGTTAACTAGACAACTCGACATGAGTGATTTTTAAATAATTTTGAAGGTACAATTTAGTGTATACTAGCCAAAATAGGTAAGGGTAAATTTATCCATTTGAATTCATACGTACATATATGATTTTATAATTAGTATACATGACAAAATATTTCATTACTTCTATTCGCCCATAAATCTCACGAGAACCGCCCAATTACACAAATGTGTAAAAATTTTAAATGAAAAGCAGGGTATCCGCATTATAAAGGTTACGAGTTGAAGTAAGACCGTTAAAGCTCGGGTGAAGGACTTGAATCGTCTTGCGACATCTAATCAATAAATGCTACGAGGTCATGAAAACCAATGAGTTAAATATTGTTTTGACTTTTATCAGGACACAAGTCCTTGGGTCAAAATTAGTCACGTGCGAAGCTGTCACTAACAAGCGAGTTATGAATGATAAAACATGGGGTAAGTAGTTCGGTTAAGATGAGTCTCTCGTATATCAACAAATAAGATAATGAGTATCTTCCTTACTCATGTAACAACGTTAGAATTTCTGAATGAGTGGTGTACAAATTTTCTTTGACTCACTTTCTATTCCTCATGTCACAATATTGGGACTTTTTATGAATTAATGTAATATAATCACGTTGGCCTGACGCCATTATATTTCACTAACTCATAATTCCATTCCAATATCACTACATAAGGTCAGGACGCGTGGTCAACCTCGAATTTCAACACAATTTCCCTAAAACAATTTCTTAACAATGTGCTAAGGATAGCACAAGAGACAAAGACATCGAAAGTAATGAATAGGAGTAACGATGACATAAAAATGTCTTCGAAGTACCAAGAATCTCTAAAAGTAAGAATGACGTTTTTCGTTTCAACAACCAAAGCACATAGGCACAACGGCACAAATGCACGTAATATAACAAAAATGTTATATACCTAAACATAATAGCTGACATTGAAATGCCGAGCATTTAGAAGTCAAGAATGACATCTCGCGTAATATAACTCAAACGTTATATACATAACCATAATAGATGACATAGAAATGTCGACGATTTCAGGAGTCAAGAATGACATCCCTCGGTTTCACTATCCAAGGTGTTCTTATAAAAGATAAACTCGCATGAGTCGGAGAATACGTTTAAATCGAAATGGGAGTTCCTTCCGGATCCAGAACATAACAGAGATGTATGTATGATAACAATATACATACCAATACGATACAAATAATCACATATAATAATATATAATAGGTCGGGCTGTAGACTAGACTCACTAATGCACCCTATTGACTCGGGTAACGACATCAATGCAGCCTAATTCCCTACAACCAGGGCTCTGATACCAACTGTGACGACTCCGTCAAAACACTTAACGGCTCCGTCACTTGGTCCCACAGCTTGATCGAAACTCTATATGAATTTAATAAAACAACCTTGCATTCTTTATTTAAAAAAAATGATTTCCTATAAAGGAAATCTACTAAAATGTATAAGTTTAGAAAAACTATACATAAATACTTTAACCAAATGTTGACCAAACAAAGTCAACAACATCCACTTTTTAATGTAACAAAATAGAATGCAAGTTAATGTTTAACAAAAGCTGCCATCATAAATATGCAGACCCTCTAAGCACAGCGGAAGCAGTCAATCATAAACCTGAGAATAAAACATGCGAGTAACTGTCAACAAAAATGTTGAGTGAATTATAGGTTTAATATTGCAAACAATATTTAATTTAAACAATAAAAATTTATGTTTGAAAACATAAAACTCCTTTTAAACCACCAAATTATATGCTAGAAAACATATAATAAAACATTATTCCATTTTCCGTGAGCCACCTGGTAACCACTTAACCCTTTATTTACCCTTGCCAAACACAATAAATAATATACACCGAACAAGTGTATCTTCAACTAAATACGAAGTACTAAACATTCCGATTATAAATTGCTAGCGCGACTAGCTCGAAATGGGGTTGTCAAACCCGATAGATCTATCCATAGGATTCGCGTTCACCAGTAGAAACCAGTGATTACAGTTACCAGACTAGGGAATATTTTTGTTCAACTCACAATGAATAATTTAAACCAACTTTCACTTGTCCAAAATATAAAATAAATTGCATGTATTCTCATCCCAAAAGATTTAAATAGAAAAATGGGACTATAACTCACCTTAATAGCAACTGAAGAAATCTCACAAACAAGCGAACAGCAAATAAAGTAAAGTGATCAAGGAAGATCACAACGCCGACCTATAAATAAAGCAGGCCGATATAAATAACTAACTTAGGTCAAGTCTTAGTATGATAGCTATTGTACATGTTGCAAGTAGACATAGAATAACACTCGGCAAGCATCGGTTTGACTGGAACAGCATACGGACACACACTTTCTATTTTTAGAAAGTTTCTATTTTTAGCAGGTTTCCATTTTTGGAAAGTTTTCTATTTTAGGAAAGTTTCTATTTTTGGAAAGTTTCTATTTTTGGAAAGTTTCTATTTTTGGAAAGTTTCCAAATTTAGAAAGTTCTATTTTTAGAAAGTTTTGAAGTTAGGAAAGTTTCCTTATTTAGAAGGTCAACAGAAGTCAACTGAAAGTCAAAGTCAACCGAAAGTCAACTCAAAAGTCAACCTTGGTCAAACATAGTCAACATTAATTTGAAAAGTGTAAGTTATAATAATAACATAGGTTATAATGTTTATTAAAGTCAAAAGTGTATAATTATGTCTTAACATAAGTTTAATTAAATAAAAATGAATTATTAAAATTTAGATAAGTTTAAATGATATAATTAATATAACATAAGTATTTAATTAATTAATTAAATATTAGTCATAATACTAGTATTATTAATTAATAATAAATTTTAAATCATATCATAAGTATTATAAATTAATAATGAATTATTAATTATATCATAAGTTTCTAATTAAAATTATTAAATCATAAGTATTTAATAATTAAATTATAATTAAATAATAACTAAGCCTTATAATAATTAATTAATTATTTAATCCTTATTATAAGTCTCATTATAATAATCTCATAATACAAGTTTAATACTTACCATAAGTATTTTCCATTAATAATAAAAGTATTATTAATTAAAAGTTTAATTAAAATTTTAATTAAATCATAAGTAATAATTAAATGATATAATAAATATATATCATAAGTCTTAAATAATAATAATTACTTTTTTTATCATAAGTAATTAAATGATAATGAAATCCATTATTTTTATCATAAGTTCAATAGTTAATCATAAATTTTAAATCAAAAGTTCATCGGGTCGTATCTTGAGCCCCGGGTGTCGGTTTTCGGCGAGCCTTACATATATCTCTGCCTAATCAAACCACCCGACACTTTGGTACACTCAAGAACACACCAAGAACAGGCCACAAGTCGTGATATACAGCCAATACATTACTTGGAACTTCAATTTAATCAAAAACGTGTTTTAGACGTAACGGGTGATTCGTGGCTCGGATTGAGATGACCCGAACATGAAAGTTCGCCCCACCATCAGTCCTAACACACTAACACACCCTAAAGTCACCAAATATGGTCACAAGGTCGGACCAAACCTGGTTCATACCAAAATCACATTTCAATCTTAACAAAATACCCCTTTGATCGTAACTAGGGTTCCGGGAATCGAAACGACATGAATCCGGTGTCTAAAATTAATGTCTTGATGAGAGGAACTCATTTATATACTTTATTTTAACTTTTATATCAGTTACAAAGTCAGAAACACACGAAAAAGCTGCTGTCCAAATTATATCAAACCGAAAACATATGTTTACGAGTAATTCTATGCATACAAACACCATTACAACAACAAGTAATCATCATACTATTAATTTATAATCAAAATACAGAAATATAATGAAAAATCAAAAGTTCTAGGGTTAGGGTTTATACCCTATTCAAGAATTGAATGGTATGAACGCGTAGAGATCGTTGTGTAGAATCCGGTTATGTGAATGACTTGATGATCCAAGCTAGAAATCAAATGATGGTGATGATGTTAGAGGTGATAGGTGACGGCCATGGGAGAGGAGGAGAGGAGAATTGAGAAAAAAAAATGTGTTTAGGGTAGAATGAAGAGTAGTGATTAGGTTTTGATCAATAAAACTTCAAGTTTGGAAAAATGGCACAATACCCCCTACCCTATGGTATTTTCGGCTGAATTATGAAGGGTGGACCCCACTTGTGGGCCAACTTGATAAATGAAAGAAGTCTTGTGGCTCGAATGCCCGAACGAAGCCCGAAACGCGAAAACACCGCTACGCGATTGATTTTTCGGAGAGATAACAAATACGCGACGAATAAAATATATAAACACTATATATAATCATATGACATCAAAATATCATATTTAAGATAATTTGGATTTAAAAATTCCAAAAGTTCGACCGTTGGTTTGAAAACCGAAAAGATTCGCCGGATAGAAATCCGCGACACGTAGAAACGTACAATTAAAGATATGAATACAAATATTCATATAACACATAATAATTAATATATTATTACAAAAATAATAATATAGGTCATAGAAATGACGTGGCACGAAAAATAATTAACGGTCGTTAAATAATTAACGGCAAAAGATAACGGAAAAAGTAGGGTCGTTACATGAGCTGTAAATACATTCTCCGCGACTCGCGGAGTTTGAAGAGGTTTTCACCGCGAGTCGCGGAGCCCCAAAAATCAACTCTGGCTATTAAGCAAACCGAATTCTGATCATTTTTCATATTCTATTTCTCTCTTCTCTCATATATACGTAAAATATATATATATAATTTATATTTTAATTTTAATTTTAATTATAATTCTAATAATAAGGGTATGTTAGCGAATATTGTAAGGGTGTAAGTTGAAATTTTGTCCGTGTAACGCTACGCTATTTTTAATCATTGTAAGTTATGTTCAACCTTTTTATATTAATGTCTCGTAGCTAAGTTATTATTATGCTTATTTAAAACGAAGTAATCATGATGTTGGGCTAATTACTAAAATTGGGTAATTGGGCTTTGTACCATAATTGGGGTTTGGACAAAAGAACGACACTTGTGGAAATTAGACTATGGGCTATTAATGGGCTTTATATTTGTTTAACTAAATGAAAGTTTGTTAATGTTAATATAAAGATTTACTATTGGGCGTCCTTATAAATTACCATATACACTCAATCGGACACGATGGGCGGGGTATTTATATGTACGAATAATCGTTCATTTAACCGGACACGGGAATGGATTAATAGCCACTAGAATAATTAAAACGGGGGTGAAATTACATTCAAGGGTAATTGGTGTAATTGTTAACAAAGTAGTAAAACCTTGGTTTACACGCAGTCGATAACCTGGTGTATTCATTAAACAAAGTATTAAAACCTTGTTACAATTCGAATCCCCAATTAGTTGGAATATTTAACTTCGGGTATAAGAATAATTTGATGAGGACACTCGCACTTTATATTTATGACTGATGGACTGTTATGGACAAAAACCAGACGGACATATTAAATAATCCAGGACAAAGGACAATTAACCCATGGGCATAAAACTAAAATCAACACGTCGAACATCATGATTACGGAAGTTTAAATAAGCATAATTCTTTTATTTCATATTTAATTTCCTTTATTTTATATTTAATTGCACTTCTAATTATCGCACTTTTATTTATTGTTATTTAATCGCACTTTTAATTATCGTACTTTTTAATTATCGCAATTTTATTTTATCGCACTTTTATTATTCGCAATTTCATTATCGTTATTTACTTTACGCTTTAATTTAAGTCTTGTATTTATTTTATATTTTACATTAGGTTTTAACTGCGACTAAAGTCTTAAAATCGACAAACCGGTCATTAAACGGTAAAAACCCCCCTTTATAATAATAATATTACTTATATATATATTTGTATTTTTATAAAGGTAAACTAATATAGCGTTGAGCTTTGTTTAAAGATTTCCCTGTGGAACGAACCGGACTTACTAAAAACTACACTACTGTACGATTAGGTACACTGCCTATAAGTGTTGTAGCAAGGTTTAAGTATATCCATTCTATAAATAAATAAATATCTTGTGTAAAATTGTATCGTATTTAATAGTGTTTTCTGCTAAAATTAATAAACTATTTTATATACACCTCGCATAACATCAGTATGGTCCACACACTCGGTTCATAAGGTCCATGAACACAGCTGGTGCATTAGTTAAACCAAATGGCATGACCATAAACTCGTAATGACCGTAACGTGTTCTGAAAGCAGTCTTTGGAATATCATCTTCTTTCACCCGCATTTGATGATACCCGGAACGTAAGTCAATCTTTGAATAAACAGACGAGCCTTGTAGTTGATCAAATAAGTCGTCGATTCTCGGTAGTGGGTAGCGGTTCTTGATGGTAAGTTTGTTCAACTCTCGGTAGTCGATACACAACCTGAATGTACCATCTTTCTTCTTGACAAACAAAACAGGAGCTCCCCATGGTGATGTGCTTGGTCGAATGAAACCACGCTCTAAAAGTTCTTGTAATTGGCTTTGCAGTTCTTTTATCTCGCTGGGTGCGAGTCTGTAAGGAGCACGAGCTATTGGTGCAGCTCCTGGTACAAGATCTATTTGAAATTCAACGGATCGATGTGGGGGTAATCCCGGTAATTCTTTCGGAAATACATCGGGAAATTCTTTTGCAATGGGAACATCATTGATGCTCTTTTCTTCAGTTTGTACTTTCTCGACGTGTGCTAGAATAGCATAGCAACCTTTTCTTATTAGTTTTTGTGCCTTCAAATTACTAATAAGATGTAGCTTCGTGTTACCCTTTTCTCCATACACCATTAAGGGTTTTCCTTTTTCTCGTATAATGCGAATTGCATTTTTATAACAAATGATCTCTGCTTTCACTTCTTTCAACCAGTCCATACCGATTATCACATCAAAACTCCCTAACTCTACTGGTAATCAAATCAATCTTAAATGTTTCGCTAACCAGTTTAATTTCTCGATTCCGACATATATTATCTGCTGAAATTAATTTACCATTTGCTAATTCGAGTAAAAATTAACTATCCAAAGGCGTCAATGGACAACTTAATTTAGCACAAAAATCTCTACTCATATAGCTTCTATCCGCACCCGAATCAAATAAAACGTAAGCAGATTTATTGTCAATAAGAAACGTACCCGTAACAAGCTCCGGGTCTTCCTGTGCCTCTGCTGCATTAATATTGAAAACTCTTCCGCGGCCTTGTCCATTCGTGTTCTCCTGGTTCGGGCAATTTCTAATAATGTGGCCCGGTTTTCCACATTTATAACAAACTACATTGGCATAACCTGCTCCGACACTACTTGCTCCACCATTACTCGTTCCAACACCATTTGTTCCTTTCGTTCTATTAACCCCTGGTCCGTAGACCTCACACTTCGCCGCGCTATGACCATTTCTTTTACACTTGTTGCAAAATTTGGTGCAGAACCCCGAGTGATACTTTTCACACCTTTGGCATAGCTGCTTCTGATTGTTGTTGTTGTTGCAGTTTTTATTGTTGTTGGGATGATTGTTGTAGTTGTTGTTGTTGTTGGGCCGTTTGTTGTAGTTGCGATTGATGTTACGATTGTTGGGATAATTGTTGTGATTATTGTTGTAATTGCTGTTGTTGTTGTATTGGTGATTCTTATCACCGTTTTACTCCCACTTTCTTTTGACTTGCTTCACATTGGCCTCTTCAGAAGTCTGTTCTTTAATTCTTTCTTCAATCTGGTTCACTGGTTTGTGAGCCATTCTACATGCCTGTTGTATGGAGGCGGGCTCGTGTGAACTTATATCTTCTTGGATTCTTTCCGGTAATCCTTTCACAAACGCGTCGATCTTCTCTTCCTCATCTTCGAATGCTCCCGGACACAATAGGCACAATTCTATGAATCGTCTTTCGTACGTGGTAATATCAAATCCTTGGGTTCGTAACCCTCTAAGTTCTGTCTTGAGCTTATTGACCTCGGTTCTGGGACGGTACTTCTCGTTCATCAAGTACTTGAATGCTGACCACGGTAGTGCGTACGCATCGTCTTGTCCCACTTGCTCTAGATAGGTATTCCACCATGTTAACGCAGAACCTGTGAAGGTATGCGTAGCGTACTTCACTTTGTCCTCTTTAGTACACTTACTTATGGCAAACACCGATTCGACCTTCTCGGTCCACCGTTTCAATCCGATCGGTCCTTCGGTTCCATCGAATTCCAAAGGTTTGCAGGTAGTGAATTCTTTGTAGGTGCATCCTACACGATTTCCTGTACTACTAGATCCAAGGTTATTGTTGGTATGTAGCGCAGCCTGTACTGCGGCTATGTTTGAAGCTAGAAAAGTACGAAATTCCTCTTCATTCATATTCACGGTGTGTCGAGTAGTCGGTGCCATTTCCTTCAAAATAGTCAAATGGAACAAGTTAATCATACAGAATATTAAGAGTAGTTAATAGTATTTCGTAGCATAATATGAACTCATTTATAAAAGCTTTTTCTTCATATTAGCATTTTATAAGTTTAAATTCGGGTAGTACCTACCCGTTAAGTTCATACTTAGTAGCTAATATACAATTCAACTACTACAATTCTATATGAAAAACTGATTATAATAATATTTCGCGTTCAAAGTTTTACACAATATTTTACAAACTTACAATACCGCTTATTTTACATATAGCATGAAATATAGCACACAATAAATTTGATACAAGATGTTTGTGAAGATAATTCTAGCTAGTACACAAGTCGTTCAGCAAAGGCAATAAAGACACGTAATTCATACGTCCAGAAACAAGTCATGCATTCTGGTTTTACTAGGATTACTTCCCATCCTTGGTCTTGTGGAACATAACCGTTATGGCCGTTGATAAGACAGCGTGTTGTAACGTCGTCAAAGGGACGAGGGTTACGTAATGTCCAACAGTCCCGTAACAATCTAAAAACCTCATTTCTTACCCCAATTACCGACTCCGTCACTTGTGGGAACGTTTTGTTTAATAGTTGTAGCCCGATGTTCTTTTTCTCACTTTGGTGAGAAGCGAACATTACTAACCCGTAAGCATAGCATGCTTCTTTATGTTGCATGTTAGCCGCTTTTTCTAAATCACGAAGTCTAATATTCGGATATATTGAGTCAAAATAATTTCTTAACCCATTGTGTAAAATAGCATTTGGGTTCCCCGCAATATATGCGTCAAAGTAAACACATCGTAACTTATGGATTTCCCAATGTGATATCCCCCATCTTTCGAACGAAAGCCTTTTATAAACCAAGGCATTCTGACCGACTCTAGACAAGATTTCATCAATCATGTCTCCGGATAGGTCTCTTAAAATATTGCGTTGTCTATCCATTTTGTGTTTTTATACCGTAAAATAGACAAGAGTTAGATTCATAAAAAAAATACTTATTAATACAAGCAATTTTTACATATATCATAAAGCATAAGCACACTATATTACATATATTACACCAGACGAATACAACTATCTTATTCCGACTCGCTTGTTTCTTCTTCTTCGGTTTTGGTTCATTTTGCCAAGTTTCTAGGGATATATGATGTTCCCCTAATACGAGCCGTCGTTTTCCACATTGGTTTAGAAAAATCTGGTGGTTTAGAGGTTCCCGGGTCATTGTTACAACTTAAGGACTTCGGGTGTTGACGATACATATAAAGTTCATCGGGGTTGGAATTAGATTTCTCTATTTTTATGCCCTTTCCCTTATTATTTTCTTTTGCCTTTTTAAATTAAGTTGGGGTAATTTCTATAACATCATCGGAATTCTCGTTGGAATCCGATTCATCGGAGAATTGGTAATCCTCCCAATATTTTGCTTCCTTGGCGGAAACACCATTGACCATAATTAACCTTGGTCGGTTGGTTGAGGATTTTCTTTTACTTGACCATTTTATTATTTCCCCCACCGGTTCTATTTCTTCATCCGGTTCCAATTCTTCTTTCGGTTCCGACTCTTCTTCCGGTTCCTCTTCGGGAACTTGTGAATCAGTCCACGAATCATTCCAATTTACATTTGACTCTTCATTATTATTAGGTGAGTCAATGGGACTTGTT
The DNA here is from genome assembly GCF_046630445.1 of Rutidosis leptorrhynchoides. Lineage (NCBI taxonomy): Eukaryota > Viridiplantae > Streptophyta > Magnoliopsida > Asterales > Asteraceae > Rutidosis > Rutidosis leptorrhynchoides. The sequence goes on from NC_092340.1 coordinate 170,221,383, forward strand.
CTAGAGGTAGACATCTATCACATAATATCAAACGCGTTAAGAGATTAATATATCACATAATATTTTCATGTTAAAAATATATAGTTTCCAACAAAATTTGTTAAGCAATCATTTTTCAAGTAAACACGGTCGAAGTCCAGACTCACTAATGCATCCTAACAAACTCGATAAGACACACTAATGCAAAATTCTGGTTCTCTAAGACCAACGCTCGGATACCAACTGAAATGTCCCGTTCTTATTGATTAAAAACGTTCCATATTAATTGATTTCGTTGCGAGGTTTTGACCTCTATATGAGACATTTTTCAAAGACTGCATTCATTTTTAAAACAAACCATAACTTTTATTTCATAGATAAAGGTTTTAAAAAGCTTTACGTAGATTATCAAATAATGATAATCTAAAATATCCTGTTTACACACGACCATTACATAATGGTTTACAATACAAATATGTTACAACAAAATAAGTTTCTTGAATGCAGTTTTTACACAATATCATACAAGCATGGACTCCAAATCTCGTCCTTATTTAAGTATGCGACAGCGGAAGCTCTTAATAATCACCTGAGAATAAACATGCTTAAAACGTCAACAAAAATGTTGGTGAGTTATAGGTTTAACCTATATATATCAAATCATAATAATAGACCACAAGATTTCATATTTCAATACACATCCCATACATAGAGATAAAAATCATTCATATGGTGAACACCTGGTAACCGACATTAACAAGATGCATATATAAGAATATCCCCATCATTCCGGGACACCCTTCGGATATGATATAAATTTCGAAGTATTAAAGCATCCGGTACTTTGGATGGGGTTTGTTAGGCCCAATAGATCTATCTTTAGGATTCGCGTCAATTAGGGTGTCTGTTCCCTAATTCTTAGATTACCAGACTTAATAAAAAGGGGCATATTCGATTTCGATAATTCAACCATATAATGTAGTTTCACGTACTTGTGTCTATTTTGTAAATAATTTATAAAACCTGCATGTATTCTCATCCCAAAAATATTAGATTTTAAAAGTGGGACTATAACTCACTTTCACAGATTTTTACTTCGTCGGGAAGTAAGACTTGGCCACTGGTTGATTCACGAACCTATAACAATATATACATATATATCAAAGTATGTTCAAAATATATTTACAACACTTTTAATATATTTTGATGTTTTAAGTTTATTAAGTCAGCTGTCCTCGTTAGTAACCTACAACTAGTTGTCCACAGTTAGATGTACAGAAATAAATCGATAAATATTATCTTGAATCAATCCACGACCCAGTGTATACGTATCTCAGTATTGATCATAACTCAAACTATATATATTTTGAAATCAACCTCAACCCTGTATAGCTAACTCCAACATTCACATATAGAGTGTCTATGGTTGTTCTGAAATATATATAGATGTGTCGACATGATAGGTCAAAATATTGTATACGTGTCTATGGTATTTCAAGATTACATAATATACAATACAAGTTGATTAAGTTATGGTTGGAATAGATTTGTTACCAATTTTCACGTAGCTAAAATGAGAAAAATTATCCAATCTTGTTTTACCCATAACTTCTTCATTTTAAATCCGTTTTGAGTGAATCAAATTGCTTTGGTTTCATATTGAACTCTATTTTATGAATATAAACAGAAAAAGTATAGGTTTATAGTCGGAATAATAAGTTACAAGTCGTTTTTGTAAAGGTAGTCATTTCAGTCGAAAGAACGACGTCTAGATGACCATTTTAGAAAACATACTTCCACTTTGAGTTTAACCATAATTTTTGGATATAGTTTCATGTTCAAAATAAAAATCAATTTCTCAAAATAACAAATTTTAAATCAAAGTTTATCATAGTTTTTAATTAACTACCAAAACAGCCCGCGGTGTTACTACGACGGCGTAAATCCGGTTTTACGGTATTTTTCGTGTTTCCAGGTTTTAAATCATTAAGTTAGCATATCATATAGATATAGAACATGTGTTTAGTTGATTTTAAAAGTCAAGTTAGAAGGATTAACTTTTGTTTGCGAACAAGTTTAGAATTAACTAAACTATGTTCTAGTGATTACAAGTTTAAACCTTCGAATAAGATAGCTTTATATGTATGAATAGAATGATGTTATGAACATCATTACTACCTTAAGTTCCTTGGATAAACCTACTGGAAAAGAGAAAAATGGATCTAGCTTCAACGGATCCTTGGATGGCTCGAAGTTCTTGAAGCAGAATCATGACACGAAAACAAGTTCAAGTAAGATCATCACTTGAAATAAGATTGTTATAGTTATAGAAATTGAACCAAAGTTTGAATATGATTATTACCTTGTATTATAATGATAACCTACTGTAAGAAACAAAGATTTCTTGAGGTTGGATGATCACCTTACAAGATTGGAAGTGAGCTAGCAAACTTGAAAGTATTCTTGATTTTATGTAACTAGAACTTGTAGAATATATGAAGAACACTTAGAACTTGAAGATAGAACTTGAGAGAGATCAATTAGATGAAGAAAATTGAAGAATGAAAGTGTTTGTAGGTGTTTTTGGTCGTTGGTGTATGGATTAGATATAAAGAATATGTAATTTTGTTTTCATGTAAATAAGTCATGAATGATTACTCATATTTTTGTAATTTTATGAGATATTTCATGCTAGTTGCCAAATGATGGTTCCCACATGTGTTAGGTGACTCACATGGGCTGCTAAGAGCTGATCATTGGAGTGTATATACCAATAGTACATACATCTAAAAGCTGTGTATTGTACGAGTACGAATACGGGTGCATACGAGTAGAATTGTTGATGAAACTGAACGAGGATGTAATTGTAAGCATTTTTGTTAAGTAGAAGTATTTTGATAAGTGTATTGAAGTCTTTCAAAAGTGTATAAATACATATTAAAACACTACATGTATATACATTTTAACTGAGTCGTTAAGTCATCGTTAGTCGTTACATGTAAATGTTGTTTTGAAACCTTTAGGTTAACGATCTTGTTAAATGTTGTTAACCCATTGTTTATTATAACAAATGAGATGTTAAATTGTTATATTATCATGATATTATGATATATAATATATCTTAGTATGATATATATACAGTTAAATGTCGTTACAACGATAATCGTTACATATATGTCTCGTTTCGAAATCATTAAGTTAGTAGTCTTATTTTTACATATGTATTTCATTGTTAATACACTTAATAATATATTTACTTATAATTTAACATAATTAACCAAGTGTATCAATATCTTAATATGATTCATATATACCTAGTAAGACGTTGTTATAACGATAATCGTTATATATATCGTTTTCGAGTTTCTTAAATTAATAGTCTCATTTTTATGTATATAACTCATTGTTAAAATACCTAATGAGATACATACTTATAATAAAATCATGTTAACTATATATATAACCATATATATGTCATCGTATAGTTTTTACAAGTTTTAACGTTCGTGAATCACCGGTCAACTTGGGTGGTCAATTGTCTATATGAAACCTATTTCAATTAATCAAGTCTTAACAAGTTTGATTGCTTAACATGTTGGAAACATTTAATCATGTAAATATCAATCTCAATTAATATATATAAACATGGAAAAGTTCGGGTCACTACATTATGCATGTATGTATATAGTGTATTTATTTTTTAATGTTATGGTATGAACCAACGAGCCGGTAGTACCATAGCATGTATGTGACGAGCATTAAGTGTGAACCACGAGCCAGTAGCACTATAAATCATGATGTGAACCACGAGCCGGTAGCATCAAGTGTGAACCACGAGCCGGTAGCACTATAAAATGAAGTGTGAACCACGAACCGGTAGCACTATAAAATGAGGCGTGAACCACGTGTAAAGACCCGTCCTAATCCATCCGGATGAAGTCCATATCGATTATAAAAATTCACAACAGTTCATTACATCGCGAGGTATTTGACCTCTATATGATACATTTTACAAACATTGCATTCAATTTTAAAAGACAATCTTTCTTTACAACGAAAATTGACGGCATGCATACCATTTCATAATATATCCAACTATAATTGACTTAATAATAATATTGATGAACTCGACGACTCGAATGCAATGTCTTTTGAAATATGCCATGAATGACTCCAAGTAATGTTTCTAAAATGAGCAAATGCACAGCAGAAGATTTCTTTCGTACCTGAGAATAAACATGCTTTCAGGTGTCAACCAAAAGGTTGGTAAGTTTATTAGTTTAACATAAATAAACATTTCCATCATTTTAATAGACCACAAGATTTTCATTTCTCATAAATATACGTCCCATGCATAGAGGCAAAAATAATCATTCATATGGATTGAACACCTGGTAACCGACATTCACAATATGCATATAAGAATATCCCCATCATTCCGGGATCCTCCTTCGGACATGATATAAATTTCGAAGTACTAAAGCATCCGATACTTTAGATGGGGCTTGTTGGGCCCGATAGATCTATCTTTAGGATTCGCGTCAATTAGGGTGTCTGTTCCCTAATTCTTAGATTACCAGACTTAATAAAAAGGGCATATTCGATTTCAATAATTCAACCATAGAATGTAGTTTCACGTACTTGTGTCTATTTCGTAAAACATTTATAAAAGCAACGCATGTATTCTCAGTCCCAAAAATATATATTGCAAAAGCATTTAAAAAGGGATCAAATGAAACTCACCATACTGTATTTTGTAGTAAAAATACATATGACTACATTAACAAGTGTAGGGTTGGCCTTGGATTCACGAACCTATATCATTTGTATGTTTATTAATATACATATTTGTAATCGAACACACACACACACACATAAACACACACAAACATACACACACACACACACACACACATATATATATATATATATATATATATATATATATATATATATATATATATATATATATATATATATATATATATATATATATATTCATTTGTATATAAATTATTAATTTTTTTGTTATGTTATATTAATTATATGATTCTTTTATATCAATATTAATAGTTATAGTAATACTGAAATGATATTAATATTGGTGAAAATGATTATAATACGTTATATTATTATTAAGATATTAATGTTAGTAATTCTATTAATATTAATAATAAATGTAAAAATATTAATTTTAATGATAATTATGATAATGATTTTAGTAACTACATAATGATACTGATAACAATAGAAATGATAGTTTTAGTGTTATCAAAATAATAATTTTAGTAAAAAATGATAGTAATAATAATTGTAACCTTTTAATAATAACAATATTAATAATTGTGATCATAATAACAATAACGATAGTATTTATGATAATACATATGTTAATAATAATTATCCTAATACTTAATGATAATAATAATAATAACAATCTTATTACAAATGGTAATCTTAATAAAAATACTTTCGTCAATACTAATCTTAAAATGATACAAATATTAATGTTTAATGAAAATAATAATAAGTTTTATTATTTTCATAATAATAATAATAATAATAATAATAATAATAATAATAATAATAATAATAATAATAATAATAATAATAATAATAATAATAATTAATAATAATAACAATTACTAATAACAATGATGATAATAATAATAATGATATTCATAATACTTAGTAATAATAATACTAATGATAATAATATCAATACTTAATAATAATTATTATAATCATGATTCATGTAATAATAACAATATAATTAATAATAATAGAAATAAAATATCAAATTATACCCTTTAAATCTTTGAGTAAAAAGATATGCTGTAGATGGGATTCGAACCCTCGACCTCTCGAAAACCCGACATCACCCAACACCACTCGATCCAGTTTGTTATTCTGATTTTAACTGAGTTTAAATTTATTTAATTATACTTTCTGCTTTTCTTCATCTTCTTCTCTTCTTCAATCTAATCGACCCCAAATTCATTAACATCATTAGCCACAGATTAGTTGTCTGTTTTATAATCTTTACTTAAAACAGAAACGATTAACACTAGGTGATTTGGAATTAATCAGAAAAGAAAAAAAAATATACAATACCGTACCTGTTTAAAGTCGATGAACTCGAAATACAATTCGAAATTTGAGGACGTTTTAGGTTGTGATCAAAACATGAAAAAGGTTTCAAGTTGTCTTTAAAAACTTTCTGTATACTTAATTGTACCTAAAACATCAAATTGTAATCGAATTTCACAATGAACCCCGTTTGTTGACTTTTAAAAATTAACTTTGACTTCAGAATTCGTTTGTAATATGAAATATTAATGTTTGAAACCTTACAGAAAGTTCAAGTGGAAGGTTTCAAACATCTTTGCACTTATAGATTTTAAAATAAAACTCAAATTCGATGAATTGCCAAAATAATGACGAACAGGGATATCGTTTCTGTTTTTATGAACTGTAATATGATTTCTTTTCTGATTTAATTCGAATTGAGATTGTAAAGTGTTACATAGAGGGTATTAGATATAAATACAGTGTGATTGAATCGATTAGTGTTTGTTTTGTAGTTTGATGGAGTTGACCGATTGTACCATTTGAAACAGAAGAGAAAGAAAAACACGAGTAGATACAAATTTTTTTTTATTTAATTAGTACAATCCAAAGATCCTGAAATCTGATAAAAATTTGATGCTGATTGTGATATCTAACTACTGCGTACTATCTGAATATATATACATAAAACCGTATATATATATTATAGTTGTATATTTAATTGTATTGGATATATATATATTTATATATATTTAATTTTATATAACTATTTATATATATCTGTTTATATATATATTTTTTTATATGTATATGTAGCTAAAAGTTATATATATTTGTATTTATATATATCTGTTTATATACTTGTAAAAACTATATGATGATATATATATATATATATATATATATATATATATATATATATATATATATATATATATATATATATATATATATATATATATATATATGTATTAGTTATATAAGAAAACATAATAACATTTGTTATACAAACATTAATATTAACTTGAAACTGATAATAATAATAATAGGAATGATAATAATGATAATAATATCAATAATGTTAATAATGTTTGTACATATCAAATTGTACATATTTATATCTATTTTTTATATTAAGATTAACAACATTCTTTATCATAATATGTTACTAATTTTAATAATAATACTAATATTAATAATACTATTAGTAATAATAATTTTATAACAATTTATATATATCAAATTCACATCTATGGATTTTATATTCAAAAATAATATTAATATCACTAGTATTGACATTAATATTAGAAGTAGTAACAATATTATTTTAACAACTTATAGTTAGTCTTGTATTACATATATGTGTTATTACTTACGTAATATTTATTATTCATATAATTTATCATATAATATCTTTTATTGATTAATTATCATTTCTAATATATATATATATATATATATATATATATATATATATATATATATATATATATATATATATATATATATTACAATATAATAGATATCATATATATATTTATATATAGATTCAATTCTCATAATTACTTAATGATCCTGTTTTATTATTTTACATTTTTAGCTCAAGTGATTAACTTACATTTTATTAATTTAAAATATTATCTATATATATATATATATATATATATATATATATATATATATATATATATATATATATATATATATATATGTTTGTTACTTACACACAACTGTTCGTGAATCGTCGAGGATGGTCAAAGGTTTAACCGTATCCATGTAAACAGTTTAAAGATTAAATGTATATCTTAACACAGTTCCAAGTTTTTGAGAATTCAACATTACAGACTTTGCTTATCGTGTCGAAATCATGTTAAGATTAAGTTTAAATTTGATTGGAAATTTCCGGGTCGTCACAGTACCTACCCGTTAAAGAAATTTCGTCCCGAAATTTGAGTGAGGTGGTCATGGCTAACAATAAAAATGTTTTCATGACGAATATGAGTTGATAACTTGAGTTTTATCATCATTGAGTAATATGGATAAAAATAATTCGATTATTCGAAGAGTACGAATGAAGCTATCACCAAAGAGTGAAATAGGAAAGTAAAGATTCATCTTAACTTTTGACAGAGTCAGGGTTGAATTTCGGAATTCAAGGGATTTAAAGAAAATCTTCGAAATCTAAAAGATTTGATTCTTCGGCGAGTAAAGAAATTAAGATCTCTATAATTAAATACGGTAATCTGCCTTGATTACTCTGTCTAATATTTCCATTATAATTAAGCTCTTCCGTTCCATTATTCTCACCATTCCTATACTTTCTTTCTTAGTTCATATATCCAAAAGATTGTGAAAATGCTTAGTCCAGTTCTAATCCCTAATATTTTCCTAATTATTATTTCTGTCATCCTTCTTTTCAATCTTCCATCAGAAGAGTTTGTTTACTTCTACTATTACTTTGGGGTGATACTATTCTTAATTATACCGTGTCTTTATATTGCTATTCGTATTAATATCCATGGTTTGTAATTTCTGAGTTGTTGTTGGATTTTATATCTTCCCTTATATTTCAATGTCCCTGCTTCTGTCTCCTATAATTATTGTCATCCATAGTCAATGCGCTCTCTTATTTGCTGCGATTTATACCCCCTTTCTATTTCGAAGCTTCATGCTTTTGTTTACTTTTCGCAAGTAACGATCCAGAATTCATAGGTATGGAGTTTCGAATTATCATAATATACAAGGTAGAAATGAAAGGTAGTAGCACGATTTGTTTTGTTAAATTACCGGAATCACTGAGAATAGAACTATCAAGAATATATTTTCTTGATATGTTCAGAAGTTAAGTAGAATGAAAGAGTTATGTAACATGGCACATGATGATGCTATAATCTGTGAATCATCACGTCCCATTAGAAACTCAGCATGACTTACAGTAATATAATCACGTTGATCAAGTGTCATTATATTATACTAACTCATGCATCAATTCCCAACATTACTTCAATAACATTCATATATTAAGCTAGAAAGTTTACAGAATATAGAAACTAACAGTTTTTATATGATGTAACACTGATAGTACGAAGAGGTTAATGATTTCAGATATGAATAGTTATGAAAATATCTTCAGAAATATGGAGGATATTTATAATGAAAGATACGATGATATCTTGGAATATCTAATATCGAAGGATGGTAGAAATTATTGTCCGCAAGGGTTTAGAGTAAAGAGCAAGATATTCGCTAAATACTTTAGCAGGCATTGAATTATTTGGATTCTTTAAAGTCAAACTTATTCTTTGTGATTTGTCCACGGCTTCCTTCATAGTTTCGCATAATCCGCTTTTCAGTACTAAATTTTCTATTGAATGTTTCCAATATTCCATTCTTTATCATCAAACTTTCGACGGCTAAGGTCGTGTACAGTTTTTGCTACTGTATTCAGCTTTTTCAGAATTTGTGGTATTGATTTGTAGACTGAGTGCTTTTCAGAATTTCAGAATAAAAGATTATCATTCTAAGATATAAATGTTATATGTATACATATATCTGTTGATGTAGATATGCTGTGAGTTTCAAAATACTGATTGCTGATTCCCGGTAATTGGTATGGCAATACTCATTACAAGATGGGGATGAATATATGATAGGGTTTCAATGAATATAATGATTTTCGGAAAATCAAAGATCAACGGAGTTGCTGGTACATCTACTGATAATTTCGTGGAATATAAAAGGTTCTCCGGTAATGATGACGAAAGGTAGACTTATATAACAAAGTTATAATAAGACTTATTCGAATGAAAGGTCGATGTTAATTTGTTGGAGCTGTGACAAAATTAGCTAATTTGAAAAGGAATTGTAAAGTTATTTTTGGTAATAACGATGCCAAAGAAGTTAGCACAGATACGTGTTAAACGTTTACTCAAGTTCTGAGAATTTTTCAGGTGCATAACTATATGCATCAATCTTTTCTTCCTTAGATGAAGTACAGTTGGTTCCTCCTCTCGATTGAGGTGTTTTCAAAATCATGAAAGGTTTGAACGCGAATTGTAATCGTCAAGATACAAATGAGGTTTAAGATGAAATCAAGTGGCAAACTTGAAGAATTGTTTAGTTTCATATGTTATAATCAATATTTTAATTCATTTTAATTGTCTAATGTTGATATTCCACAGTTAGCAGTCCACAGTTACTAATTCAATAATTCATATATAGTTTATAATACTCGAATTAATTAATACGTATCGTGACCCGTGTACATGTCTCAGACTCGATCACAACTCAAAGTATATATATTATTATAGAATCAACCTCAACCCTGTATAGAGAACTCGATCATTACAGCATATAGAGTGTCTATGGTTATTCCAAATAATATATATAGATGCGTCGATATGATATGTCAAAACCTTGTATACGTGTCCCGATATTTAAAGTGCGTAAAATAAATAGCAGGAATTAAATGACGATAAATAAAGTGCGTAAAGTAAATAACAGAAATTAAATGACAATAAATAAAATTGCGAGAATTAAATTGCGATAAAATAAATTGCGATAATTAAATTGTGATAAATAAAATGTAATCAGTTAGCTAGGAACAATTAGCTAGGAACAGTTAGAGTGAATTCTTAACAAAATTTCTCATAGTTAATTTGTTTGTTTCTATCAAATTTTATTTCGTCAAATGTGTTCTCCATTATGCCACTTGTTGTATTCTGATAAATCAAAATCCCAACATGAAATTGGATGAATATGGTTATTCTGTGGTGAACGGATTTGTATATCGATGGATGTAAGTAGGATAGAAAAAGACTGTTGAATCAGATTCGAAGAACGTACAATGTAACTTATTAATGTGAAATCTAAATATTCCTCGAGTATTACCTACCCGTTAAAATATTTTCACCATTAACAGTTTGTACAATAAAACTTTTAATTATAATCTTTATGAAAACATATATACATATATATTTTCTTCAGACGTAATTATGGATTTAATGAGTCAATGTGATATTAAACTCATCAGATTTACGGCTAGAACTAGAGTACTTAATCTCTAAAACATTAGAGATTAAATAATTGCCATGAAGGACAAAGATAGTTTATGTAGAACAATTCGTAGAACGATGATTATGCTTGAGGTATAAATTGCGAGGTTGAGACGTGTGATGATGTTGTTGTTGTTGGTACTGGTTATGCTGCTGGTGCTGCTGATGGTGTTACTGTTGCTGTCGGTGCTACTAGTGTTGTTGGTGCTGAGGTGGGTGATGATGTTGGTGTAGTAAGTATAGCTTGTAAATCACGCACCATTCTTGTCAGGGTTTCTATCCTACCCTCTATCATTTCTATCCATCCACTCATCTGATTCGATAGATCTTGATTATCAATTCGAAGTTCCCTAACTTCTTCTAATATTCCCCTTCTATTGGTATTCGGAAGTAGAGGTTGAATATTTTCTGAGATTGCAGTAATGCGACCTTCGAGGTGGAAAACTTTAGCAAGAAGGGTGAATACAGTGTTGCGCATAGGTTCACCGGTGAGTGCATCGTTTTCTCCGATGTTAGGAGGTAAGTTTGGTTCGTGGTAGGGCTCGCCTTCTTCATTTCTCCATCGAGTGAGTAAGTCTCAGACCCACCCCCATCTCTTCCAGAAAGAAAAATAACTAAATGGTTGAGGCACTTCTGGTTCATTGACTTCGGAGTCTGCTTCAATATACATCTCGAAATCGCTTCCGGAACTAATGGAATCCAAGCTAGGTGTAGGATCCATCTCTCACGATCAGTTAAAGGGTTTTGATATGAAATGATTTTCGAATATCGAATGATATTCTAATTATATATAGAATATCTATACATATTTCCAAAGATCCCGTGAATTACGGAGAAAATTAAGGAAACGTGTCAGATAAAGTCTACAGTGCCAGATACACTAAGATATAGATTTTGTCTATACACTATTCATGCAATCATTGCAGTAAGATGTGTATAGACTAAGAATGATAAGCAGGCAATTTCCTAAGGATAATAAACTGATGATTTCCGACAAAAAATGATAAGCAAAACTTTTGACATGCAGACACGGTCGAAGTCCAGACTCACTAATGTATCCTAATGACTATCAGTTAGACACAGTAATGCAAGACCTGGTTCGCTAAGACCACTGCTCTGATACCAACTGTAGAGACCCATCCTAATCCATCCGGACGAAGTCCATATCGATTATAAACAATTCACAATAGTTGATTACATCGCGAGGTATTTGACCTCTATATGATACATTTCACAAACATTGCATTCAATTTTAAAAGACAATCTTTCTTTACAACAAAAATTGACGGCATGCATACCATTTCAGAATATATCCAACTATAATTGACTTAATAATAATCTTGATGAACTCGACGACTCGAATGCAATGTCTTTTGAAATATGCCATGAATGACTCCAAGTAATGTTTCTAAAATGAGCAAATGAACAGCGGAAGATTTCTTTCATACCTGAGAATAAACATGCTTTCAAGTGTCAACCAAAAGGTTGGTGAGTTCATTAGTTTAACATAAATAAACATTTCCATCATTTTAATAGACCACAAGATTTTCATTTCTCATAAATATACGTCCCATGCATAGAGACAAAAATAATCATTCATATGGATTGAACACCTGGTAACCGACATTCACAATATGCATATAAGAATATCCCCATCATTTCGGGATCCTCCTTCGGACATGATATAAATTTCGAAGTACTAAAGCATCTGATACTTTGGATGGGGCTTGTTGGGCCCGATAGATCTATCTTTAGGATTCGCGTCAATTAGGGTGTCTGTTCCCTAATTCTTAGATTACCAAACTTAATAAAAAGGGCATATAAGATTTCGATAATTCAACCATAGAATGTAGTTTCACGTACTTGTGTCCATTTCATAAAACATTTATAAAAGCAACGCATGTATTCTCAGTCCCAAAAATATATATTGCAAAATCATTTAAAAAGGGATCAAATGAAACTCACCATACTGTATTTTGTAGTAAAAATACATATGACTACATTAACAAGTGTAGGGTTGGCCTTGGATTCACGAACCTATATCATTTGTATGTTTATTAATATACATATTTGTAATCGAACACACACACATACACACACACACACACACACACACACACACACACATATATATATATATATATATATATATATATATATATATATATATGTTTCATAAATTCATTTGTATATAAATTATTAATTTTTTGTTATGTTATATTAATTATATCATTCTTTTATATCAATATTAATAGTTATAGTAATACTGAAATGATATTAATATTGGTGAAAATAATTATAATACGTTATATTATTATTAAGATATTAATGTTAGTAATTCTATTAATATTAATAATAAATGTAAAAATATTAATTTTAATGATAATTATGATAATGATTTTAGTAACTACATAATGATACTGATAACAATAGAAATGATAGTTTTAGTGTTATCAAAATAATAATTTTAGTAAAAAATGATAGTAATAATAATTGTAACCTTTTAATAATAACAATATTAATAATTGTGATCATAATAACAATAACGATAGTATTTATGATAATACATATGTTAATAATAATAATAATCCTAATACTTAATGATAATAATAATAAATCTTATTACAATTGGTAATCTTAATAAAAATAATTTTGTCAATACTAATCTTAAAATGATACTAATATTAATATATAATGAAAATAATAATAAGTTTTATTATTTTCATAATAATAATAATAATTAATAATAATAACAATTACTAATAATAATGATGATAATAATAATAATGATATTCATAATACTTAGTAATAATAATACTAATGATAATAATATCAATACTTAATAATAATAATTATAATCATGATTCATGTAATAATAACAATATAATTAATAATAATAGAAATAAAATATCAAATTATACCCTTTAAATCTTTGAGTAAAAAGATATGCTGTAGATGGGATTCGAACCCTCGACCTCTCGAAAACCCGACATCACCCAACACCACTCGATCCAGTTTGTTATTCTGATTTTAACTGAGTTTAAATTTATTTAATTATACTTTCTGCTTTTCTTCATCTTCTTCTCTTCTTCAATCTAATCGACCCCAAATTCATTAACATCATTAGCCACAGATTAGTTGTCTGTTTTATAATCTTTACTTGAAACAGAAACGATTAACACTAGGTGATTTGGAATTAATCAGAAAAGAAAAAAAAATACAATACCGTACCTTTTTAAAGTCGATGAACTCGAAATACAATTCAAAATTTGAGGACATTTTAGGTTGTGATCAAAACATGAAAAAGGTTTCAAGTTGTCTTTAAAAACTTTCTGTATACTTAATTGTACCTAAAACATCAAATTGTAATCGAATTTCACAATGAACCCCGTTTGTTGACTTTTTAAAATTAACTTTGACTTCAGAATTCGTTTGTAATATGAAATATTAATGTTTGAAACTTTACAGAAAGTTCAAGTGGAAGGTTTCAAACATCTTTGCACTTATAGATTTTAAAATAAAACTCAAATTCGATGAATTGCCAAAATAATGATGAACAGGGATATCGTTTCTGTTTTTATGAACTGTAATATGATTTCTTTTCTGATTTAATTCGAATTGCGATTGTAAAGTGTTACATAGAGGGTATTAGATATAAATACAGTGTGATTGAATCGATTAGTGTTTGTTTTATAGTTTGATAGAGTCGACCGATTGTACCATTTGAAACAGAAGAGAAAGAAAAACACGAGTAGATACAAATTTTTTTATTTAATTAGTACAATCCAAAGATCCTGAAATCTGATAAAAATTTGATTCTGATTGTGATATCTAACTACTGTGTACTATCTGAATATATATACATAAAACCGTATATATATATATATATATATATATATATATATATATATATATATATATATATATATATATATATATATTATAGTTGTATATTTAATTGTATTGGATATATATATATTTATATATTTTTAATTTTATATAACTATTTATATATATATATATATATATATATCTGTTTATATATACATTTTTTTACATGTATATGTAGCTAAAATTTATATATATTTGTATTTATATATCTGTATATATATATATATATATATATATATATATATATATATATATATATATATATATATATATATATATATATATATATATATATATATATATATATATATATATATATATATATATATATATATATATATATGTGTGTGTGTGTATTAGTTATATAAGAAAACATAATAACATTTGTTATACAAACATTAATATTAACTTGAAACTGATAATAATAATAATAGGAATGATAATAATGATAAAAATGATAATAATATCAATAATGTTAATAATGTTTGTACATATCAAATTGTACATATTTATATCTATATTTTATATTAAAATTAACAACATTCTTTTTCATAATATGTTACTAATTTTAATAATAATACTAATATTAATAATACTATTAGTAATAATAATTTTTTAACAATTTATATATATCGAATTCACATCTATAGATTTTATATTCAAAAATAATATTAATATCACTAGTATTGACATTAATATTAGAAGTAGTAACAATATTATTTTAACAACTTATAGTTAGTCTTGTATTACATATATGTGTTATTACTTACGTAATATTTATTATTCATATAATTTATCATATAATATCTTTTATTAATTAATTATCATTTCTAAGATATATATATATATATATATATATACATTACAATATAATAGATATCATATATATATTTATATATAGATTCAATTCTCATAATTACTTAATGATCCTGTTTTATTATTTTAAGTTTTAAGCTCAAGTGATTAACTTACATTTTATTAATTTAAAATATTATCTATATGCATATATATATATATATATATATATATATATATATATATATATATATATATATATATATATATATATATATATATATATATATATATATATATATATGTTTGTTACTTACACACAACTGTTCGTGAATCGTCGAGGATGGTTAAAGGTTTAATCGTATCCATGTAAATAGTTCAAAGATTAAATGTATACCTTAACACAGTTCCAAGTTTTTGAGACTTCAACATTACAGACTTTGCTTATCGTGTCGAAATCATGTTAAGATTAAGTTTAAATTTGATTGGAAATTTCCGGGTCGTCACACCACGAGCCAGTAGCGCCAAAGTGTGAACCAAAGAGCCGGTAGCACTATAAAAGTGTATGACTCAAATACGTAGTGGCATAAATCAAAGAGCCTATAGCGTCATAGCATTACGTATGGTGTGAACCACGAGCCAGTAGCACCATAGCGTTGTGGTTAACCATATGATTTGTGTATGTATTGTAGTGTAGCGTATTATATTGTTTGAGTATATGCTATTGGTTATGCTATCTTGCGATATTGGATGTTATTAGCTTTATACTTGAGATGGTTGCTAATTATATTGCTAGCATTTATGCGGTATGTGAGTAAGTGTATGCAAGTAGGTACATTATATATGCATGTGTATACTTATTGCACTCACTAAGCATTAGCTTATTCCTCTCGTTGTTTACCTTTTTACAGGTATCGTGAATGTAAGGCTAGCTAGTCTTTAGACTAGATGTGTAGGAGCACTTGGGCTCGATGGGGTAGCTTTTGGAGATATGGACGCGGATTGGGGATTTGGTAGTCCCCGAGATTATGCTCTTGGTATTGGGTTGGGTTATTGAGTCTTAACCCGTATTCGTGGTGTAAACACATTTATTTAACTTTTTATTGATGTAAATCTTGAGTTGGTTGTTACAAAATGTTTGGATACGGATTTGAAGAGTTAAAACTTGTTTTGGAATGAAATGGGATTGGTCAGGTGTGTTGGACGCCGTCCTAGCTTCTTGGACGCCGTCCAGTATAACGTGGGTTGGGTGTTTTCTGTCTCAGAATATTTTAGTGTTACTGGACGCCGTCCTGATTGTTGAACGCCATCCTGATCTTTGTAACTGGACGCCGTCCAGAGGTCTGGACGCCGTCCAGATGGTCTGTTTAAAAAAAAAAATTAAGTCGTATTTTTGGTAAACGAAGTTGAAATGACCCGTTCATATACATTATAAACGATTCACAATAGTTGATTACATCGCGAGATATTTGACCTCTATATGATATATTTTACAAACATTGCATTGGTTTTTAAAAGACAAACTTTCTTTAAATCAAAAATTGACGGCATGCATACCATTTCATATTAGATTCAACTATAATTGACTTAATATTAATCTTGATGAACTCAACGACTCGAATGCAACGTCTTTCAAAGTATGTCATGAATTACTACAAGTAATATCCTTAAAATGAGCTAATGCACAGCGGAAGATTTCTTTAATACTTGAGAATAAACATTCTTTAAAGTGTCAACCAAAAGGTTGGTGAGTTAATTAGTTTATCATATTCAATCATTTCTGTAATAGTAATAGACCACAGGATTTCAGTTTCCATAAATATCTGTACACTCGCAAGTGTATAAAAGTATTCTATAAGTTGTTGAGCGCTTCGGTAACCATACTTAACAATTAATGTGGCATATTCCCTTTATTATGATATCTCCCTACACTGTACCAAGTGTAGTAAAAATGAAGTTCTATGCAACCGTTTACGATACTAGAGCGACTATCCTGGTTGGGGTTGCCAAACCCGATAGATCTATCAATAGGATTCGCGCTTACATGTTCTTACAACATGTAAATATTAGTTACCAAGCTATTAGGGAAAAATATGCAAAGTGGTACAACTCAACATAGAATATGTTTTTAGTACTTGTGTCCATTTTGTAAAATAGTTATAAAAATAACTCATGTATTCTCAGCCCAAAAATATATAATGCAACAGCATTTAAAAAGGGAGCAAATGAAACTCACTATACTGTATTTCGTAGTAATTATGTATATGACGGCACTGAATAAGTGTAGGGTTTGTCTCGGATTCACGAACCTATATCAATTATATATATTAAATATATTATTAACATACAATATTGATAAAACAAGTTTATATATTAATTATATAATATTTTTACTTGTTTAAGTTAGTAATTAGTTGTAAGTCTTATTTTAAATCTTATATAGATTTCCTGATTTTAAATAGTCAACTCCCGATAGGTATATCTCATAGTGTGTTCGACTTCTATAGGTGTAAGAGCCATCATTGGAAAGGTATTTGAGTACTATAACCAGCCATAATTGGTATATGTTCTAAATCGGAGTGTAGGTTAGTTAAAATTTCATTTTGTCACAGGTGCGTAAATCTTACCGCACAGTTCAATAGTTCGTCATAGGAATAGTCCGTATGCTATGAAAAATAGCTAAACTCAATATTTTTAATTTTCCTTCTATATTTTAGTTATTAACATATACACTAACAGGTGTTATCAAGGAAAATAGCCCAGGTCTTAGTTAGCATAGTTTTCTACTTAGATTGATTAAGCATACAACATTAATCTTAGCCAAATCTTTCGGTTCATAAATTATTTGTTACTACATGGTTTTTAATGAATAAAGTTACTGGAGACTCCTTAATATGTTGTGTTTTCAAAACATTATCTAAAAGTTTTGGTTTCATAGTCGAAGTTAGGATAATGCCCTTAACTTGTAACGGTGGACATATTCGGATAAAATCTGTCATCAGTCAACTAATGAATTTTTGAAAAATACTTTCACTTTGTATAAAATCATGAAAAAATTACAGAAATCTTGATTCATATATATTAACATATATCCAGAGTTATATACTCTAAAACAAAGTTTAAGATAGCTTTTAAATTCGTGTGTCAAAACAGTTTTCAAGAACCGAAAGAGACCAATTGTTGTATATTAAGTTCTAAGGTGTTATACATATATACAAGTTATAAATTCTTATAATAAATTAATATAATGTCATAATACATATAAATAAGTGTTTTTAAAGTCAAGTTAGTAAGGTTACATTAGTTTATAAACATGCTTGGTTTTCACCAAAACAAGTTCTAGTTTTTACAAGTTTTATAAACTTATTAAGATAGCAATAGAGTAGGAATTTAACAAGAGTTTTAAGAAGTGTTCTACCTTGATTTTGAAGCTAGATGATGAGGAAAATGCTTGGTGATGATCTAGTATGAAGATAGAAGTATTTTGAGAGAGTAATTTGGAGTAAAGAATGAGAAAATGGAATGAAAAAATGGGGTGGTACATATGGACGAATTTTAAGTTAATAATGGAGTCATATGTTGCCAAAATGGTTAGTAAACTTGTGAGTTTTTGTCTCATGACTCATTAACAAGAAAAAAGATGCTAGGATCCAAAAATGGGGCTGCTAAGGAGTGTATTTTTCAATAGTTATACATCTATAAGCTGCGTATTAGACGGGTAAAAATACCGTAAAAATACAAAAAGAATTCATGAGGAAGTAAAATGCGAATACGAGTATAGCTATCTTTGTTGAATATACTTATGTTAATATATGTATTTAAGTCTTTCAAAAGTGTATTAATACATCTTAATATAATACATATATATTCGTTTTAACATAAGGGTTATTACGTCGTTAAATGTTACATATATATATTGTTTTCGAAACCCTTAAGTTAGTAGTCTCAATTTATATATATATAAAACCCATTATTAATATACTTAATGAGATACTTAACTATCATATATTCAAGTTAGATATAATCCATATATCCATATATATACATAAGTACATATTTAATACAAGTTATGACGTTCGTGAATCGTCGAACAAATGGTTGGTCAATTGTTTGTATGAAACTCATTTCAAAAGTTTTAAAACTTGTCAAAGTTTATTGCTTATCATGTTGGAATAATGTTATCATATAAAGATAAAGTTTAAATTTTGGTCGAAAATTTCCGGGTCGTCACAGTTTCAGGTTCTTCCATGCGAACCTCTTCCTCCGCATCATCTCTTCCAACACCGCTACCACCTGCTTCATGATCATGGGCACGTGGTGGTTCGTTTACCCTCGGGACAAATGGAATAAGCCTTTGATGATTATTATAGCTAAAAAATTCTGCATTTAAATAATAAGTCTTGATTAAAGGCTTCATTGTTGTACTGTTTGGAATCAACCGAGATAAATTAACACCAAAATTCCAGGCAATCTGGGTGATGTAATGCCCACCAACAATCTGATTCAACCCTCTATCTCCCCACGAATTATCAAGATAATCCGCCAAAGTAGATGGAATGTCGACACTGCTTTGGTTGTAGATTTTGTCTACAAGAAAAACATTGAGACGTGTTACCTTATTTGTGTTATGTTTTCTTGCATTAAACGTACATGCAACTAGCCGATTGTAACGACAAGGATTTTTTCGCTAATATATAGAAGATTAATATTTACATAATTAATGTTTCCAACATGTTAAGCAATCAAACTCATTAAGACTTGGTTATTTGAAATGAATTTTATACAAATGTTTGGCCACCCAGTCTGTCTGACGATTCACGAACGTCATAACTCGAAATAATTATATAATAATGTATATATGGATATATATATATATATATACTTATGATTTGATAAAATGATATTTAAGTATCTCATTACATATAATAACAATTGGTTATATACATAAAATGAGATTACTAAATTACGGACTTTAAGACTATATACATATATATAACGATTAACGTTGTAATAACTTCTAAATTAAAATGTATGTATATGTATTGTATTAATATGTATTAATACACTTTTGAAGGACTTAAACATATATACTAACATACTTATACTCAACAAAGATAGCTATACTCATATTCTCATTCAATTCCATCAAGAATTTTACTCGTATTTATTCAGTATTCATACCCGTATCATACAAAACTTCTAAAGGTATTTACTATGGGTATATACACATCAAAGTCAACCTTTATAACAGATTTAGATCTGCCCTAGATGATAAGGAACTTAATTTGGAAGTTAGCAAACATTATTACACAAAATAACAAATTAGAAATTTGTTTTTGTCTCCCCCATGTCTCATGCCAAAATGGAGGATAAATACACATCCATTTGATTCAAGATTACTACATTATTTACTCTCTACACACACATACTCAAACACTCTCATAACATTCATCATATTCAGAAACCTTTGGGTCATAAGCTAATCCTTAAACACCATAAGAAAACTCTTTCAAGAACATATCAAAATAACCACCCATTTGAAGAAGATTACTTCCAACCTTTTTAATCCCACTCAAAAACTCTTTAGGATCAAGAATTCCACTTTCATTCCAGTAGTATTTCATCTTATAATCAAGGTAATAATCATATATAAGCTTTGGTTCAATTTATACAACAATAACAATCTTAAAATCAAGATAGAATTCTTATTCGAACTTTTGTTCATTTCATGATTGTACTTCAAGAATTCCAAGCCATCAAGGATATCTTTGAACTCAAGATATTCTCCATATTTCTCCAGCAACTTTATTCATTTGATTTGAGGTAGTAACCTTATTCATAATCTTATTCGATTCATATTCATATAGCTATCTTATTTTGAGTTATAACTAATAACAATAAGAACATAGTTTAGATTATTTCTAAACTTGTTTGCAAATAAACTTAATCCTTCTAACTTGACTTTTAAAATACTTCAACACATGTATTATGACAGTATGTCAAGCTAACATAAGGATATAAAACTTGTAAACACGAAGAACACCTTAAAATCGAATATACGCCGTCTTAGTCGAACAGGGGCTGTTTTGGGTTTAATTTTAAAAACCTATCTTAAACTTTGAGTTAAAAGATTTCCTTCGGTAAAAAATCTTATTTTATATGGATATGAAATATATCCAAAATCCATGGTTAAACTCTAAGTGGAAGTATGTTTTTCAAAAGGGTCATCAAGATGTAGTTTTTACGACGGATATGACTATCTTCTCTTATTTGACACCTAAGATATATTTTCGACTATAAACCTATACTTTTTCTATTAATATTAATAATTTTGAGTTCGATACGAAACCATGGCAACTTGAATCACTCAAAACGGATTTGTAATGAAGAAATTATGAGTAAAACAAAATTGGATATTTTTCTTAATTTTTAGCTACGGACATGATTTATAAAAATGGATGCTAACCTTATCCTAGCTAACTTACCTTGTATCCTACATGTATTTATACATGTATTGTTCCCGAACTTATAGAAATACAATTTATAATAATCATGATTAAGTTCTACGACAATATATTATAGTCTTAATAAAGATCGTAAGACACCATATATATATATATATATATATATGACTTGATCACCGTGGATTCGTATACAAAGTTAAGACATATCATTTTGACTTCTTCTATATATATTATTGGAACGAACTATTAGACACCATTGGCAGTAATCCCGAGTTAGCTGTGGGTCGAAGTGGATTCCAAAATATTATATACTTTGAGTTGTGATCGAGCCTGAGACATGTATACAATGGGTCGTGGATTACTTCAGACAATATACATATTATGTGTCTTATTATATTAAGACAATATATTATAGTGTTAGTGAATTCTAACACAATATACGCATTTATATTTATATATATATTTATACAGTTGGACTATTGGACTACGAACGTTGGACTACTAACAATGGACAATTAAAATTATCACAAGTATCATAAGTATGGAATATTAATTATATATATATATATATATATATATATATATATATATATATATATATATATATATATATATATATATATATATATATATATATATATATATATCTTGACACAAGAATATTATTATTAGGTTCATGAATTTGTCAAAAGGCCAAGTCTTATCACCATCTATTCGGAAATCATCACAAGTGAGTTCATTTGATTCCCTTTTACTTTTTATATTTTTGGGACTGAGAATACATGCAAATTTATAAATGTATTACAAAATAAGCACAAGTTCATGAAACTACATTCTAAGATTGTTTTGTTATACCGGATATCTGTACTTATTATTATTATGCTTGGTAACCTAAGAATTAGTGAAAAACACTAATTGACGCGAATCCTAAAGGTAGATCTACGGGCACCAACCACCCCCATTTTCGAATAGTGGAAATGCTTTAGTACTTCGAAGGGTTCTTGTCATACATTTGAATAGTGGAATGTATGATGCAAGATATCTTAAGTGCTCTATGTTAAGGTCGGTTACCAGGCGAATCATCGTATGATTGATTTTTGCAGTTGTAATGATCCTGCGCATTTAATTTAATGAAATCTTGTGGCTTATTAAATGTTATGATTATTATATAGAAATTAAACCTATGACTCACCAACATTTTTGTTGACGTTTTAAGCATGTTTATTCTCAGGTGAATATTAAAAATGCTTCCTCTGTCGTATGCCAACCCAAGGTCAAGATTTGGAGTCGGCATAATTGTTTATATTGTTTAAACTTGCATTCGGAGTATTTGTTGTAATATATTTGATCATGTTGTAATGGGTTGTGTAAAAACTTATTTATTTGAGGAGATTGTCTTTGATAGACAATCTAAATTATGTCATTAAGACCTTTATTCAATAATAAAGGTTATGGTTGTTTTTTTTAAAAACGAATGCAAGATTTGAAAAACGTCTCATATAGAGGTCAAAACCACGCAAAGAAACCAATTAATATGAAACGTTTAAAATTAATATGAACGGGGCATTTCAGTTGGTATCCGAGCGTTGGTCTTAGAGAATCATAAAATTTTTCATTAGTATGTCTAACTGATTTTTGATGCATTAGTGAGTCTGGACTTCGATCGTAATTATTTTAAAAATGATTGCGTAATATAATTGTTGAAAACATAAGATTATTAACATATAAATAATATAAGATATATCATTCTCTTAACGTGCCTACTATTATGTGATAGATAACTTCATCCCATCATATAAGCATCTCTAGTGATTCAGATTTCATTTAATTATCAAGTGATTCGGAGGCTGAGTCAAAGCATATGACTTATGAACCAACGGAAAAGTTAACCTTTGGTGCTACCATTAAAGTGGAAAATTGTTGGGAAAATTGGAAAGATTCACAATTGCCAATAGAGGTTCCAGAAGAGGATCCAGAAGAAGATCCCGAAGAGGAACCCGAAGAAGAGGATCCTGAAGAAGTTGTGGAAATTACCGAACCACAACGTGATTTGGGAAAATCTTTGGCTGTTATACCCGATCCCAAACCCGATGAACCTATTATGACCCAAAATGTTTGTGATCATCCACCTGAACCACCTAAGAGACTAGTTTATAAAATGACCGCTCGTATAACGACTGTTGGTTTTGCTCCCAAACAATTAGCCGAAAGAACCAATTGGGAGGAATTGGAAAAAGAACTATCCAAACGAAAATCCAATCGTTTGGCCAAGAAAGAAACAACGTCAACATCTAAGAAATGTCGCAGTTCTTGAACCATTGGCAGCTATCCTGTATTCCATGCATTGTATAATATGTATTATATTGTGTGTTTAAGTTTGTAAGAAAATCCGCAATGTAATTTTCCTTATGATTGTATAATAATAAGAATAAGCATGGAAGGTTTATTATTATTATTACAACTTATTATTACGTAGTAACGTAATAACTTACCATAGTTTTTCATATTAGAATTTTAGTAGTTAATTTGTGTGTTAGCTGCTAAGTATGAACATTATTATAGTTATAAAATGCTAATATGAAGAAAAGGCTTTTATAATAATAAGTTCATATTAAGCTACAAAATACTTTTTGGCTACTTCTAAAAATTCTATATGATTAACTCAGTCGGCTATTTTTGAAGGAAATGGCTCCTCCAGCTACTAGACAACAACAATTGAACACAGAAGAACTTCAAGATTTCGCTGCAAATATGGCTGCAGTGGTGAATGCAATGAACAAAAATAACCAATCAGGTTCCAGCAGTGGAGGAAACAATGGCAACCGGGTAGGATGTTCCTACAAAGCTTTTATGGCCTGCAAACCCAATGAGTTTGAAGGAACTGAAGGACCCATTGGACTAAAGCGGTGGACAGAGAAGGTTGAAGCTGTGTTCGCAATTAGCAAATGCGCAGAAGAGGATAAAGTTAAGTATGCCACACATACTTTCAGGGGTACTGCTTTGACATGGTGGATTACCTACTTGGAATACGTAGGACAGAATACCGCCTACGCACTTCCATGGTCCGCTTTCAAGCACATGATGACGGAAGAGTACCGTCCCAGAACTGAAATCAACAAGCTCAAGGCAGAGCTTAAAGCACTGACAACCCAAGGGTTAGATGTCACTACCTACGAGCGATGTTTCAATGAACTAGCTTTAATGTGTCCTGGAGCATTTGAGGACGAAGAAGCAAAAATTGAAGCATTCATAAAAGGGTTGCCGGAACCAATCCAAGAGCATGTAGGTGCTAACGACCCTGCAACAATGCAGAAAGCGAGCCGTATAGCCCACAAATTGATAGGCCAAATTACAGGAAGGATAAAGAAAGAAGCGGCCGAGGAGGCCATAATGAAACAGGGAAAAAGAAAGTGGGAGGAAAGCAGTGATCAGGGTCACCAGTACAACAACAACAATCAAAACAACAACTACAACAACAATCGCAATCACCCCAACAACAACAATAATCGCAACAACAACCGCAATAATAACCGTAACAACCATCCCAATAATAATAACAACAACAACAATCCCAATCACAACAATAACAACAACAAACGACTCAACAACAATAACCCTAACAACAACAACAACAACAACAACAACAACAACAACAACAACAACAACAATAACGACAACAAAAGGCAAAGAACTATATGCCCCAGGTGTGATACGTTTCATCCGGAATGGTTTTGTAGAGAATTATGTACCAAGTGCAATAGGAATGGCCATATTGAGGCAAAGTGTGAAGTCTACGGACCAAATAGAAACAAAGGAGTAAATAATGCCGGAACAAATAATAACAGCGTTGTTTACTATGGATGTGGAAAACCGGGCCATACCATAAACCAGTACAGGAATGGAAATAGGCAAGGCTGTGGGAGAACCTTCAACATTAATTTGGAGAAACCACAGGAAGATTCGGAGCTTGTTACGGGTACGTTTCTTATCAACAATACACCTGCTTATGTTTTATTTGATTCGGGTGTCGATAGAAGTTATATGAGTAGAGAATTTTGTGCCAAATTAAATTGCCCGTTAACGCCTTTGGATAAAAAGTGTATAGTTGAATTAGCAAACGGTAAACTAATTAAGGTTGATAAAATTTGCCGAAATCGAAAAATTAGTTTAGTTAGCGAAACGTTTGCAATTAATTTAATACCGGTGGAATTGGGAAGCTTCGACGTAATTATTGGAATGGACTGGATGTCCAAGGTGAAAGCCGAAGTTGTTTGTCATGAGAAGGCGATTCGCATTACGAGAGAAAACGGATTACCCTTAATGGTGTACGGAGAAAAGAGTAATGCCAAATTAAATCTTATTAGTAGTTTGAAGGCGCGCAAACTAATAAGAAAAGGTTGATATGCCATACTAGCACACGTCGAGAAGGTTGAAAAAGAAGAAAAGAAAATCGATGACGTTCCTGTTGCAAGAGAATTTCCTGAGGTGTTTTCGGACGAATTACCGGGACTACCTCCACACCGATCCGTTGAATTTCAAATAGATCTTGTACCAGGAGCCGCACCAATAGCTCGTGCTCCATATAGACTTGCGCCCACCGAAATGAAAGAATTACAAAGTCAGCTACAAGAATTATTAGAACGTGGTTTTATCCGGCCGAGTGCATCACCATGGGGAGCTCCAATTTTATTCGTTAAAAAGAAAGATGGGTCTTTTCGCATGTGTATCGATTACCGTTAGCTGAACAAAGTAACCATCAAAAATCGATACCCTTTACCCCGAATCGACAACCTATTTGATCAACTCCAAGGTTCGAGCGTATACTCCAAAATCGACTTAAGGTCGAGTTATCATCAACTGAGGGTTAAAGAAGCCGATATACCAAAAACAACCTTCAGAAATCATTATGGCCATTACGAATTCATGGTTACGCCATTCGGTCTAACCAATGCACCCGCAGTTTTCATGGATCTCATGCACCGAGTATGTAGTCCATATTTAGATAAGTTTGTTATTGTCTTTATTGATGACATTCTTATCTATTCGAAGAATAAACAAGAACACGAACAACACTTGAGACTTGTATTAGAGTTGTTAAGAAAAGAACAACTTTATGCAAAATTCTCTAAGTGCGCTTGATAATGCTAAAAACGAACATATATTTCATAGCATTATTTCTCAAGAAAGACAAGCTTTTAGTTGCAATTGTCCAATTTACAAGTGATATTCGTTTAAATAATAAAAGGTGAAGACAAAAGACAGATTCGACGAATTGAAGACGCAAACGACCAAAAAGCTCAAAAGTACAAAATACAATCAAAGAGGTTCCAATTATTGATAAGAAACGTCTCAAAATTACAAGAGTACAAGATTCAAAACGCAAAGTATAAGATATTAAATTGTACGCAAGGACGTTCGAAAATCCGGAACCGGGACCAGAGTCAACTCTCAACGCTCGACGCAACGGACTAAAAATTACAAGTCAACTATGCACATAAATATAATATAATATTTAAATAATTACTAAAATTATTTATATATTATATTTATTTATATAATCCGTCGACAAGCTAGGAGCCAAGGCTTGGTGAGCTGTAAAAACAAACTCCGCGACTCGCGGAGTTTGAAGAAGGAAAGGGCCGCGAGTCGCGGAGATTCCCTGGACTCAAATCCCTATAAAACCCAACGAATTCTGATCATTTTTAATATCATAAATCAATCTCTCTCTATATATGTATACGTAATATTTATATTTATATTTTATATTTTAATTTTAATTTTAATTTTTAATCCTAATAATAAGGTTATGTTAGCGAATGTTGTAAGGGTGTAAGTCGAAATTCTGTCCGTGTAACGCTACACTATTTTTAATCATTGTAAGTTATGTTCAACCTTTTTAATTTAATGTCTCGTAGCTAAGTTATTATTATGCTTATTTAAAACGAAGTAATCATGATATTGGGCTAATTACTAAAATTGGGTAATTGGGCTTTGTACCATAATTGGGGTTTGGACAAAAGAACGACACTTGTGTAAATTAGACTATGGGCTATTAATGGGCTTTATATTTGTTTAACTAAATGATAGTTTGTTAATTTTAATATAAAGATTTACAATTGAACGTCCCTATAAATAACCATATACACTCAATCGTATACGATGGACGGG
This sequence comes from Rutidosis leptorrhynchoides, assembly GCF_046630445.1. Taxonomy (NCBI): domain Eukaryota; kingdom Viridiplantae; phylum Streptophyta; class Magnoliopsida; order Asterales; family Asteraceae; genus Rutidosis; species Rutidosis leptorrhynchoides. Next base: position 170,249,803 of record NC_092340.1, read on the forward strand.
GTATTTATATGTACGAATAATCGTTCATTTAACCGGACACGGGAATGGATTAATAGTCACTAGAATTATTAAAACAGGGGTGAAATTATGTACAAGGACACTTGGCATAATTGTTAACAAAGTATTAAAACCTTGGGTTACACGCAGTCGATAACCTGGTGTAATTATTAAACAAAGTATTAAAATATTGTTACAGTTTAAGTCCCCAATTAATTGGAATATTTAACTTCGGGTATAAGGATAATTTGACGAGGACACTCGCACTTTATATTTATGACTGACGGACTGTTATGGACAAAAACCAGACGGACATATTAAATAATCCAGGACAAAGGACAATTAACCCATGGGCATAAAACTAAAATCAACACGTTAAATATCATGATTACGGAAGTTTAAATAAGCATAATTCTTTTATTTCATATTTAATTTCCTTTATTTTATATTTAATTGCACTTCTAATTATCGCACTTTTATTGTTATTGTATTTAATTGCAGTTTTAATTATCGTACTTTTTAATTATCGCAAGTTTATTTTATCGCACTTTTATTTAGCGCAATTTCATTATCGTTATTTACTTTACGCTTTAAATTAAGTCTTTTATTTATTTATTATTTTACATTTTATTTTAACTGCAACTAAAGTTTTAAAAATCGACAAACCGGTCATTAAACGGTAAAAACCCCCCTTTATAATAATAATATTACCTATATATATATTTGTATTTTTATAAAATAAAACTAATATAGCGTTAAGCTTTGTTTAAAGATTTTTCCCTGTGGAACGAACCGGACTTACTAAAAACTACACTACTGTACGATTAGGTACACTGCCTATAAGTGTTGTAGCAAGGTTTAAGTATATCCATTCTATAAATAAATAAATATCTTGTGTAAGATTGTATCGCATTTAATATTTTTTCCTGTAAAAATATAAGCTATTTTATATACACCTCGCATAACATCAAGTATTTTTGGTGCCGCTGCCGGGGAACTTAAAATCTAGCTTAAACGCCGGAAGCGCAACGCTAATATAAAAAAAAAAAATTTAGTTTACTTTTATAAAAATACGTTTTTGTAAAAATACGTTTTAAATATTCGAAAACATAAAGAAGAAAAACAAAAATATAAATATTTTTAAGAGTTTGTTAAATATTTAAGTTTTATAAAGTTTCTTTATTTTTATTTTATAAAAAATATAAGTTTTATTTAAATATTTTGTGTTTATTTAAAACATTAAAAATTTTAAAACTGAAAAAAAAAAAATTAACTTATTTTTAAGATTTTTATTTTTAATAAGTATTTTTATTTTAAGTTTTTGAAATATATTTTATATAAATTATATATCTATTATTTTATCAAATTATTATATAAAAAAAATGAACTGGGCCAGATTAAAATCGAAGCCCAAAGCATATTTTAATTATAAAACGAAACTGGGCCGAACTCTTTCAGCCTAATCTGAGCCCAGTATTATCAAACCCCGCGACTTGCAGAGTTTTCCAGCTGGGAGTACCGCGACTCACGGAGTTCTCTCTGACAGGCTATACAGGAACCCTAACAGCATTAATTACGGAATAATTATTATTATTATTAATTTTAAACCCTAATTAGGGTATTATTATTATAATATTTAGTTTTAATTAGTTTATTTTGTTTTATTTAGTTTTATATAGTTTAATTAATTTATAAAATTAATACTTTTATTAAATAAATAATATAAAAATAATATTTTTATAAAAATTGTACTTTTTACAAATTTTAGTATATTTTTATATTTTGTATATTTTTATTTGTTTTAGAGTAATAATTTGTATTTTTCGCTCGTATTTAGTTTTAAACTTAGTTTTTGCCATAGTTATTTTTATTTATAGATTTTTAGGTCTTGCCGTAAAATTCCTTAAGTGTTTTTTCTTTAGACTAAGATTTAGGTGCTTTAGAATTTTGCGACGCCTTTTTAAGTTTTAGTTTCTTTTTATGTTATTGCCATTTGGGATATAGTTTTACTTGTAAGCTTTAATATTTTTATAAGCAATTTTTAGTTTTTAGTTTTTAGTTCCTTTTTAAGTTTCAACGCGCTACTTTCTTATTTTTATTTTTCGACGCCTTTTACCTATGTATCAATTATCACTCCAATTAGTAATCTCAATTTGTAATTTTAATTTTAATTTAGTGATAGTAATAAGGTTGGGTTAGTCGAGTGTTTTTAAGTTCTATAAGTCACTCTTTTTCTTTCTTATTTTTCGACGCCTTTTATTTTTCAACCGTTTTCTTTTTCGACCTTTTTCGACGCGCTCTTTTTCTTTCTTATTTCTCGCTATTCTAGTTTTTAGGACATAGATTTTTATTCTACTTCTTATTTAAATTTCTTAAAATTACGAAAATTTATTTTAAGTGGTTAAATTGATAGACATCAAAATTTTCTGGTTCGTAGTAATAGTTGGATTTGTACGTGGACCGGGTTATTGGAGCCAAACAGTACTCAATTATATTGAGACCAAACGAATCCTGCCCCTCTGCTGCATCTTTTGGCTATTCGAAACGTGGACAAAATCAGAAAAGTCTATTAATTGGATAACTTATATAATTTTTCTTTCGTTTTAAAAACTAATAGGATATTCAGTGAATGCACCGAGCAAGACGTTCACCACCTTTTGTACGTTCACCACCTGTAACTAGATCAAGACATTTAGCAAATATTACCGCCGTTAATTTTTCTTTAGAATCGTCATCCAGTCGACCAAGTACTCCAGTTCAAATTTCCGATAATTCATTTTTTGAACCCGACCTCACAATTGAGAATCCGGAGAATATTCAGGGACAATTCATAGATCCTGAACCATTAAATTTTCCTCCGGAACCACCAATCATTCAAACAGAGATTGTTGAGGAATGAACCATTAAATCAGAATCCTCTAGTGATTCAGATTCAACAAATTCAATTATGAAAGTAACAGAACCTTTAAGTATGGAAGACCGAATGAGAGCTAAACACACTGGCCAAGGTCACGCAATTACTCATCCAGAAATTAATGCGCCAGATTATGAAATCAAAGGACAAATTCTACATATGGTGACTAATCAATGCCAATTTAGTGGTGCGCCGAAGGAAGATTCGAACGAACATCTTCGTACCTTTAATAGGATCTGCACACTATTTAAAATAAGAGAAGTGGAGGATGAACAGATATATCTCATGTTATTTCCCTGGACTTTAAAGGGAGAAGCCAAAGATTGGTTGGAATCGTTACCTGAAGGGGCGATTGATACATGGGATGTTTTAGTTGAAAAATTTCTTAAACAATTCTTTCCTGCATCTAAAGCCGTAAGACTTCAAGGAGAAATTGTTACGTTCACACAGAAACCAAATGAAACTCTATATGAGGCGTGGACAAGATTTGGAAAGTTATTGAGAGGATGTCCGCAACATGGTTTAGACACTTGTCAAATAGTAAAAATATTCTACCAAGGATGCGACATCACTACAAGAAAAGACATCGATATAGCAGCTGGTGGTTCCATTATGAAGAAAGCCGAAACTGATGCTTATAAAATTATTGATAACACTGCTTCCCACTCACATGAGTGGCACCAAGAAAAAGATTTTGTTAGATCATCTAAAGCAGCTAGAGCCGATTCTAGCCATGACTTAGATTCCATTTTCGAAAAGATAGATGCTGTCGAGAGACGAATGGAAAAGATGACTAAAGATATCCACTCAATACGAATTAGTTGTGAGCAGTGTGGGGACCACATTTGACAAAAGATTGTCTCAGTATTGAATTAACAATGGAACAAAGAGAGAATATTTCATACATAAACCAAAGGCCTGGAAATAATTATCAGAATAATTATCAACCGCCAAGACCGATTTACAATCAAAACCAGAATTATAACAGAAATGTTCCATACAACAACCAACAAGGTCCTAGCAATCAACAAGTATCCAATAATACTTACAATCAGCAAAGACCTAATTTTCAAAACAAACCACCATAACCCGATGATAAAAAGCCGAATTTAGAAGATATGATGACAAAGCTAGTTGAAACTCAAACGCAGTTTTTCACATCTCAAAAACAAACTAATGAACAAAATGCTCAAGCATTTAGAAATCAACAAGCTTCTATTCAAAACTTGGAACAAGAAGTAAGTTACCTAGCAAGGTTAATAGGTGAAAGAAAACCGGGAAGTCTACCTAGTGATACAAATGCAAACCCCTAAAATGAAACAGCTAAAGCCATTACCACAAGAAGTGGTACAACACTTAAAGCATTTGAAATACCTGTAAGTTCTGATGAAGCTATTTCTACTCCACAAGAACTACAACCTGAACAAGATAAGGAAAAAGAACCGGTAGTTGAAAAGGTTAATGAAGATAACACAGTTAAGGCTAAACCTTATGTTAAACCATACCAACCACCACTTCCTTACCCGAATAAAATGAAAAAAGAGAAACTTGAAGCCAAGCAATCCAAATTCTTGGATATGTTTAAACAAATAAATGTCAATCTTCCTTTCATTGATGTAATTTCAGGAATGCCTAGATATGCTAAATTTCTGAAAGATCTAATCACAAATAGAAAGAAAATGGAAGAACTGTCGGCTGTTACTATGAATGCTAATTGTTCAGCAGTGTTGTTGAATAAGATACCAGAAAAACTATCTGATCCAGGAAGTTTCACAATTCCATGTTTTCTGGGCAGTCTTAGTTCAATAGAAGCATTGGCAGACTTAGGTGCTAGTATAAATTTAATGCCGTATTCACTATACGCTAAACTAGACCTTGGAGAATTGAAACCAACAAGAATAAGCATACAACTAGCCGATCGATCAATAAAATATCCTAGAGGGATAATGGAGAACATGCTAGTTAAAGTTGGTACTTTAGTATTTCCAGTAGATTTTATTGTTCTGGACATGGAAGAAGATTCTCAAGTTCCTCTCATATTAGGAAGACCATTCTTAAATACGGCTAAAGCAATGATAGACGTGTTTGGTAAGAAACTGACCCTAAGTATAGAGGACAAGAGTGTTACCTTTTCAGTTGATAGAGCAATGAAACAACCGCAATCTGCAGATGATACATGTTCTTATATTCAAACTATAGATTCACATGCAGAATTATTAGAAGAATTTCCAGAATTACAAGGAACAGGAGAATGTTCTTTAGGAGAAGGAACTGAACCAATTGCTGAAGTTGAAATGTTAGCTACACTAATAGCTAATGGATATGAACCAACAACAGAAGAAATTCAAATGCTAAAAGAAGAAGACAGATATCGATATAAATCATCGATAGAAAAATCTCCAACATTAGAGTTAAAGCCACTTCCAAACCATTTGGAATACGCTTATTTACATGGTGAATCTGAATTACCTGTAATAATATCGTCTTCTCTTACTGAAAATGAGAAATCACAACTCATTTCTGTGTTGAAAGCTCATAAACCAGTCATTGCATGGAAGATTCATGATATTAAAGGAATAAGTCCTTCGTATTGCACACATAAAATCCTTATGGAAGAAGGTCATAAAACGTATGTGCAACGCCAACGAAGACTAAATCCTAATATGCAAGATGTTGTAAAAATAGAAATTATTAAACTGCTAGATGCATGTTTAATTTATTCGATCTCTAATAGTCCATGGGTAAGCCCAGTTCAATGCGTGCCTAAGAAGGGTGGCATGACTGTCATCACAAATGAAAAAATGAGCTTATTCCTACTAGGACTGTAACAGGATGGCGTGTATGTATTGATTATAGAAAATTAAATGACGCCACCAGAAAAGATCACTTTCCCTTACCTTTCATTGATCAAATGTTGGAAAGATTAGCCGAAAATAGTTACTATTGTTTTCTTGATGGTTTTTCCGGATATTTTCAAATTCCAATAGCACCCGAAGATCAAGAGAAAACCACATTCACGTGCCCTTATGGTACTTTTGCTTACAAACGCATGCCATTTGGACTTTGCAACGCCCCTGCAACCTTTCAAAGGTGCATGATGGCGATTTTTCATGACATGATAGAAGAATGCATGGAAGTTTTCATGGATGACTTTTTAGTCTTCGGTGATACTTTTGAATCATGTCTAGCTAATCTTGAACGAATGCTTATTAGATGCGAACAATCAAATCTAGTACTTAATTGGGAGAAATGCCATTTCATGGTTAAAGAAGGCATCGTTCTTGGTCATAAAATTTCAAAGGAAGGAATTGAAGTGGATAGAGCTAAAGTAGATGTAATTGCTAAACTTCCACATCCTACCAATGTTAGAGGAGTTAGGAGTTTTCTAGGGCATGCCGGTTTTTACCGACGTTTCATAAAAGATTTTTCTAAAATTGCCACTCCTATGAATAAACTCCTAGAAAAAGATGCTCCATTCATCTTTTCAGATGAATGCATTAAATCTTTTAATATTCTTAAAGAGAAACTCACTAATGCGCCGATCATGATAACACCAAATTGGAATCTACCGTTTGAACTTATGTGCGACGCAAGTGATTTTGCAATGGGAGCCGTTTTAGGACAAAGGATTGAAAAACAATTTCAACCTATATATTATGTTAGTAAGACGTTACAAGGAGCACAAATGAATTACACAACTACTGAAAAAGAACTCCTTGCTATTGTCTTTGCTTTTGACAAATTTCGTTCATATCTCGTTTTAGCAAAAACGGTCGTCTATACCGACCATTCTGCTCTCAGATACCTATTTTCAAAACAAGATGCCAAACCAAGATTAATCCGTTGGATCTTACTCTTACAAGAGTTCGATATTGAAATCCGAGATAAAAGAGGAGCAGAAAATCTCGCCGCTGATCATCTTTCTCGTCTTGAAAATCCCGAATTAGAAGTTCTAAATGAATCGGCCATACAAGACAACTTTCCTGATGAATATCTATTGAAGATAGATTATAATGAAATTCCATGGTTTGTAGACTATGCAAACTACTTAGTATGTGGATTCCTTGAAAAAGGATTGTCGTACCAAAAACGAAAGAAATTCTTTAGTGATATAAAACACTATTTCTGGGAAGATCCACATCTGTTTAAAAGTTGTCCAGATAGAATAATACGCCAATGTGTATTCGAAAATGAAGCTAGTAAAATTTTAAACCATTATCACACAGGACCAACATGAGGGCATTATGGGCCTCAACTAACAGCAAGAAAAGTTTATGATGCTGGATTCTATTGGCCTACAATTTACAAAGACGCACACATTCTTTGCAAATCCTGTGATGCTTGTCAAAGGGCCGAAAAAATAAGTCAACGTGATGAAATGCCACAAAATGTCATTCAAGTATGTGAAATATTTGACATTTGGGGTATTGACTTTATGGGTCCATTTCCAAAAACTCATAATAATCTCTATATTCTCGTAGCCATTGAATATGTATCTAAATGGGCGAAAGCACAAGCTCTCCCAACTAACGATGCACGAGTTGTAGTCAACTTTTTAAAACGTATTTTTGCAAGGTTTGGAACACCGAAAGCTTTAATAAGTGATCGGGGAACTCATTTCTGTAATAATCAACTTGAGAAAGTTCTTAAAAGATATGGAGTAACTCATAAAATCTCTACTGCATATCATCCACAAAGAAGTGGACAAGTTGAAAATACCAACCGAGCTTTAAAACGTATTCTAGAAAAAATCGTAGGATCAAATCCGAAGGAATGGTCCATTAAATTGGAGGATGCACTCTGGGCTTTTAGAACAGCCTACAAAACTCCAATTGGAACCAAACCTTTCAGACTCGTTTATGGAAAAGCATGTCATCTTCCAGTAGAAATTGAACACAAAGCATTTTGGGCTTTGAAGACATGTAACCTTGATTTACATGAAGCTGGACGTCTACGGTTAAGTCAACTAAACGAATTAGAAGAATTAAGACATGAAGCATACGAAAATTCATTAATCTATAAGGAAAGAATGAAGAAATGGCATGATAAAAGAATCAGAAGTTCAAAAGAATTTAAAGAAGGAGACGGAGTTCTTCTTTTCAATTCACGATTCAAGCTATTTTCTGGAAAATTGAAATCAAGATGGTCTGGACCATTCATAGTCAAAAGAGTTTTACCATACAGAACGATAGAATTAATAAATTCAAATGGAATTGAATTTAAAATTAATGGTCACAGAGTTAAACATTACATAGATAGTCCGATGGAAGTCGACAACGAAGTTAATCACAATTTCGATACCACAGCTAACTAAGTGTGGGGAGAATCAAGTCTTTTAAGGATTTTATGTATTTCTGTTAGAGTTAGATTTTTTGTTTTCGTGTAGTTCTCGAAAATGGAACCCGAATAGTCTTTCCCTAGCAGACCCTAAAGAACTAGTCTTCTCCCCCCATTCTGAATTTTTATTTTTTTTAGGTTTTTACGAAATGAAGACTTCCCGTGAACTAAACCATGGTCTAATGCTACACGCTTTGATCACTAAACGTAATAATGACACACTTCTGAGTGAAATAGTATCATTAATCAGAGGTAAATTGGACGAAGTAAGAAAAGAATCCAGATGCGAAGATAATAAGTTACAATTTGGTAAAGGAAAATCAAAATCCGCAGCGAAAAGAAGAGCACGACACCTAGAAAGATGTAACAAATGCGGAAAATGGTCACACGAAGGTAAATGTTCAAATAATCAAACCTATTCAAACACCGAATTTGTTACTTTATGCAGAGATGGACCGCTCATATGTTTAGAAGAAAAAACATTAAATGCTCAAGGTTACGCCTATGTAGCCATGGAAAATCAATTAGTCCGACTATCTTATGAGTGGGCTAGAGCATATCACTAAGAAATCTATTTCACAGGTAAGTTTGTACAGTTTTTATTTTTATTTTTATTTTTATTTTTAACCTTTTGATAATAAACGCTAATTTGTTCGCTATAAAGTATTAAATTGGTATTCTATAAAATTAGGTCTTCCGACCGAAATTATTGATATCATTCAAAAATTTATTACATCACTGCGAAATTTAACGTTTATTCTTAAGGTATAAATATCTTTAATTAATCAACTCAAAATATTTCAAAAATTCGTCATGAGTTAAATTAGGTTATGGAACCGAAATTACTTTACCGAAAAGAGGGGCGTATATTTTTGATAATATTTGATTGATTAAAGTGGGATAAAAGCCAAAAAGATTTTTAATTTTATTTTTACCATGTTTTTAAAATTAATATATAAATTTTAAATTAATATTGTAAACTTTTTAAATTAATATATTTAAAATTGTAAATATTTGAACAATTGATATTTTTAAGTTTGTATGTATAAAAATAAAAATATAATTTAAGTTTGGTGTGAATTTATAATATGAATTTTTAATTATTTTTGGTGTGAATTTTTTTAATTTTATGCATTTTAAATTTAAGTTTGGTGTGAATTTAAAAACAAAAATTTACTTTATTTCGCTAAGTTAAAAATATGATTTTTAAAATTCGTCGTGAGTTGAAGACTAGGTCGTTGAACCGAAATTGCTTTACCCGAGGGAGGGACGAGAACTTTTATTATCATTATTTTTAATCTTATTGAATTAAAGTATGCCAAAAACATTAAAAAAAAAAAGAAAAAAAAATCCAATATGTTTGGAAACTTTGGTAAAATTTAATCATTTTTCTACGCTAAACACCCTCAATAATTTAAATTGTTACTGATTTCTTGCAAATGAGGGCATTGCAAGATCTTAAGTGTGGGAAGGGGTTAAATTCTTTCGGATTTTAAATTTTTTTTATTTAAACACTTGGTTACCATTAAAAATACTAGTAAAGCAGTAGTTGTATTAGAATCTAATGCTCTCTGATAATAAAGAACAGCCCTAGTCATATATACTGACTACCCAATTCTAGTAAAATTTTTCAAAATTTTCAATTAAATAAACTCAAAATCATGTTTATACATATTTATGAACGATAAAACTAGGTGTTAACACCGAAATTATTGTTACCTCGGAAAGGACATAAATTGAGAAACAAACCAAAATGTTAAAATTTATTTAAAATAGAATAGAGGACAATAAAAAGGAAAATAAAAGCCAAGTGTGGGAAAAATTACCAAGTTATCTTAAACATATGTCACATATTTCTGTAACAAATAATTGAAGATACTTTTGCTTTGGACTAAACTAAACTGTTTTACCCGATGAAAGAAAAGAAGAGATGGATCTACACGATGAATCAATTCCATCATTAAAAGGAAGTAAAGTCTTCCAAAAAAGAAACGCGCTTCTTGATTTAGGTCAGGAAGTTTTCGTCCAGACCAGCTGTAGATTGACGAAAAATCTAGAAAAGTCATCTCTAAAATCAGCAGGAAATCCACGGACCTCAGCATAAAACAGGGTCGCCAAGTGGTCAGATTTATCCTAACCATGAGAAGGATTTATCTCGTACAATGGGGGGTACCATGCAAATTAGCTGGATAAGACTAATGAATCAGATCCCAAGAAAGGATAATCTCCTTAAAGATCAAAAATCAGCTTTTAAGACTGATATTACTCAATCCTAGAGATTGACCTTAAAGATTGAGAATTACAAACTCATGGAATTCAATGATATCTAAACTCGAGCTTGAACGAGAAAATATTTTGATCAAAATTACAAACCGAGTTGTTTTCTAAAAACCCATTTTCAATGCGTTTATTAACATTGAATGTAAAATCCTAGGAATTCACCTAGAATTCATTAGGTCACCTGAACCAATTCGGGTGTCAACTGTAAGAACGGTGGTTGCATAGCATGGTCAAAGACAGGACCTTGTGCCAGACCGACAAATTATAAGGGTGAGCTTTACAATTGCTTCTACAAAGGATAGTAATTGCGTCCGACACGTTATAGACCATAATCAAAAGCATGTCAGGGGACATTGCCTTAACAGTTACTTGTTCAACACTTTCCTTTACAACCGGACGGTAGTTTACCGAAAGGTAATATACGGAGCAAGTATACTGGACGTGTTGCTTTCCTAATACAAGGTTAGCAATTGGGTGACACAAAACCATAAGTTTTGAGCCAAAATTTTCAAATCTAAAACCCACCAAACCCACAAAAAGAATTTGCAAACACCGGTGAAGGGTTATTCCGGAAAACTTATCTAGGGTAAAAGCTAGATTTAATTTTCAAAAGATCAAATAAGATCCAATTTCCTTAATGGATCTAAATTTTTATAGTCATGTGGGACTGTAAACCATATCGTTACTACCATTGTTTATACCGCCGTAAAGAAATCATTGATGTACAAAGTGTGAAGAATAAAGAAGTGATTCTAGTATTTCAAGACTATATTGCTTGAGGACAAGCAACGCTCAAGTGTGAGAATATTTGATAATGCTAAAAACGAACATATATTTCATAGCATTATTCCTCAAGAAAGACAAGCTTTTAGTTGCAATTGTCCTATTTACAAGTGATATTCGTTTAAATAATAAAAGGTGAAGACAAAAGACAGATTCGACGAATTGAAGACGCAAACGACCAAAAAGCTCAAAAGTACAAAATACAATCAAAGAGGTTCCAATTATTGATAAGAAACGTCTCAAAATTACAAGAGTACAAGATTCAAAACGCAAAGTATAAGATATTAAATTGTACGCAAGGACGTTCGAAAATATGGAACCGGGACCAGAGTCAACTCTCAACGCTCGACGCAACGGACTAAAAATTACAAGTCAACTATGCACATAAATATAATATAATATTTAAATAATTACTAAAATTATTTATATATTATATTTATTTATATAATCCGTCGACAAGCTAGGAGCCAAGGCTTGGTGAGCTATAAAAACAAACTCCGCGACTCGCGGAGTTTGAAGAAGGAAAGGGCCGCGAGTTACGGAGATTCCCTGGACTCAAATCCCTATAAAACCCAACGAATTCTGATCATTTTTAATATCATAAATCAATCTCTCTCTATATATGTATACGTAATATTTATATTTATATTTTATATTTTAATTTTAATTTTAATTTTTAATCCTAATAATAAGGGTATGTTAGCGAATGTTGTAAGGGTGTAAGTCGAAATTCTGTCCGTGTAACGTTACGCTATTTTTAGTCATTGTAAGTTATGTTCAACCTTTTTAATTTAATGTCTCGTAGCTAAGTTATTATTATGCTTATTTAAAACGAAGTAATCATGATGTTGGGCTAATTACTAAAATTGGGTAATTGGGCTTTGTACCATAATTGGGGTTTGGACAAAAGAACGACACTTGTGGAAATTAGACTATGGGCTATTAATGGGCTTTATATTTGTTTAACTAAATGATAGTTTGTTAATTTTAATATAAAGATTTACAATTGGACGTCCCTATAAATAACCATATACACTCGATCGGATACGATGGGCGGGGTATTTATATGTACGAATAATCGTTCATTTAACCGGACACGGGAATGGATTAATAGTCACTAGAATTATTAAAACAGGGGTGAAATTATGTACAAGGACACTTGGCATAATTGTTAACAAAGTATTAAAACCTTGGGTTACACGCAGTTGATAACCTGGTGTAATTATTAAACAAAGTATTAAAATCTTGTTATAGTTTAAGTCCCCAATTAGTTGAAATATTTAACTTCGGGTATAAGGATAATTTGACGAGGACACTCGCACTTTATATTTAAGACTGATGGACTGTTATGGACAAAAACCAGACGGACATATTAAATAATCCAGGACAAAGGACAATTAACCCATGGGCATAAAACTAAAATCAACACGTCAAACATCATGATTACGGAAGTTTAAATAAGCATAATTCTTTTATTTCATATTTAATTCCCTTTATTTTATATTTAATTGCACTTCTAATTATCGCACTTTTATTGTTATTGTATTTAATTGCACTTTTAATTATCGTACTTTTTAATTATCTCAAGTTTATTTTATCGCACTTTTATTTATCGCAATTTCATTATCGTTATTTACTTTGCGCTTTAAATTAAGTCTTTTATTTATTTAATATTTTACATTTTATTTTAACTGCAACTAAAGTTTTTAAAATCAACAAACCGGTCATTAAACGGTAAAACCCCCCTTTATAATAATAATATTACTTATATATATATTTGTATTTTTATAAAATAAAACTAATATAGCGTTAAGCTTTGTTTAAAGATTTTTCCCTGTGGAACGAACCGGACTTACTAAAAACTACACTACTGTACGATTAGGTACACTGCCTATAAGTGTTGTAGCAAGGTTTAAGTATATCCATTCTATAAATAAATAAATATCTTTGTAAAAATATAAGCTATTTTATATACACCTCGCATAACATCAGCGCTTTTTGGTTAAATGAAGTACAATTTCTTGGCCACGTAGTCAGTAGTAATGGAATCAAAGTTGATCCCGCCAAGATCGAAGCCATCAAAAATTGGGAAACCCCGAAAACTCCAACGCAAATACTTAAATTTTTAGGTTTAGCCGGTTATTATAGGAGATTTATTCAAGATTTCTCCCGAGTAGCCAAACCTTTAACTGCCTTGACACACAAGGGGAAAAAGTATGAATGGACTTCCGAACAAGAGGGTGCCTTCCAATTGTTGAAAAAGAAGTTGACTACGGCACCTATTTTATCGTTACCTGATGGAATGGAAGATTTTGTTATCTACTGCGACGCATCAAGAATGGGTTTTGGGTGTGTTCTTATGCAACGGAAGAAGGTGATTGCATATGCTTCTCGACAACTCAAAATTCATGAACAAAACTACACCACACATGATCTGGAATTGGGCGCCGTTGTTTTTGCATTAAAGATGTGGAGACATTATCTATATGGGATCAATTTTATTGTATACACCGACCACAAAAGTCTCCAACATATTTTAAATCAAAAGCAACTAAATATGAGGCAGCTTAGGTGGGTTGAGCTGTTAAATGATTATGATTGTGAAATCCGTTACCACCCGGGAAAAGCGAATGTGGTAGCCGATGCCTTGAGTCGAAAGGAAAGAGAACCTATTCGAGTAAAAGCTATGAACATGATTATTCATACTAATCTTACTACTCGAATAAAAGAGGCACAACAGGAGGTTTTGAAGGAAGGAATTTTTGGAAAGGAAATACCCAAAGGATTAGAAAAATAGCTTAATATTCTGGAAGACGAAATCAGGTATTTAGTTGAAAGAATTTGGGTACCAAAAAATGGGGATTTGAGGAAAGTGGTACTAGATGAAGCACATAAAACCAGATATTCAATACATCCCGGAGCGGGGAAAATGTACCAAGACCTCAAGAGAAACTTTTGGTGGCCAGGAATGAAGGCCGATATAGCCACATATGTAGGAGCATGTTTGACTTGTTCTAATGTCAAAGCTGAACATCAGAAACCATCGGGTCTACTCCAACAACCTAAAATCCCAGAATAGAAATGGGAAAACATTACCATGTATTTCATTGCTAAGTTACCGAGAGCCGCAGGTGGTTATGATATGATTTGGGTAATAGTCGATCGTCTTACTAAGTTAGCACACTTTCTGCCAATAAAATAAGAGGATGGTATAGAGAAATTAGCACGATTATACCTGAAAGAAGTTGTTTCTAGAAATGGTATACCAATCTTTATTATCTCTGATCATGATAGCAGATTTACTTCCAGATTCTGGCAGGCATTAAACGAAGCGTTGTTAACTCGTCTGGATTTAAGTACTGCCTATCATTCACAAACTGATGGGTAGAGTGAAAGGACGATTCAGACACTCGAAGACATGCTACGAGCATGTGTTATTGATTTTGAAAGCAGTTGAGATCGACATCTACCGTTAGCTGAGTTTTCCCACAACAGCAGCTATCATTCTAGTATTGAGGCGGCACCATTCGAGGAACTTGATGGTAGGAAGTGCAGGTCTCCAATTTGTTGGAGTGATGTGGGGGATAAATAGATTACAGGTCCGGAAATTATCCAAGAAACCACCGATAAAATCATTCAGATTCAGCAACGATTAAAAACAGCCCGGAGTCGACAAAAGAGCTATGCCAATGTTAGAAGAAAACCTTTAGAGTTTGAGGAAGGTGATATGGTTATGCTTAAGGTATCACCTAGGAAAGGTGTTATTCATTTTGGAAAGTGGGGGAAATTGAGCCCAAGATACATTGGGCCATTCAAGATTGAAAAACGCATTGGGCCGGTGGCCTATCGACTTGAGCTACCTCCACAATTAGAAAAGATTCACAACACCTTTCATGTTTCAAACCTGAAGAAATGCCTAGCTACCGAAGATCTCATTATTTCTTTAGACGAGATTAAAATTGATGAGAAACTTAATTTCATCGAAGAACCCGTCGAAATTTTGGATCGTGAGGTCAAATGACTCAAACAAAGTAAGATACCAATCGTTAAGGTTAGATGGAATGCTCATATAGGACCTGAATTTACTTGGGAACGAGAAGACCAAATGAAGCTGAAGTACCCACATTTGTTTCCCGATATCACACGTTAACTAGGTACTATTCTAAATTTCGGGACAAAATTTAATTTAACGGGCGTGTAATGTAACGACCCGGATTTTTCCGCTAATATATAGAAGATTAATATTTACATAATTAATGTTTCCAACATGTTAAGCAATCAAACTCATTAGGACTTGGTTATTTGAAATGAATTTTATACAAATGTTTGGCCACCCAGTCTGTCTGACGATTCACGAACGTCATAACTCGAAATAATTATATAATAATGTATATATGGATATATATATATACTTATGATTTGATAAAATGATATTTAATTATCTCATTACATATAATAACAATTGGTTATATACATAAAATGAGATTACTAACTTAAGGACTTCAAGACTATATACATATATATAACGATTAACGTTGTAATAACTTCTAAATTAAAATGTATGTATATATATTATATTAATATGTATTAATACACTTTTGAAGGACATAAAAATATATACTAACATACTTATACTCAACAAAAATAGCTATACTCATATTCTCATTCAATTCCATCAAGAATTCTACTCGTATTTATTCGGTATTCATACCCGTATCATACACAACTTCTAAAGGTATTTACTATAGGTATATACACATCAAAGTCAACCTTTTTAACAGATTTAGATCTGCCCTAGATGAGAGGGAACTTAATTTGGAAGTTATCATACATTATTACACAAAATAACAAATTGGAAATTTGTTTTTGTCTCCCCCATGTCTCATGCCAAAATGGAGGATAAATACACATCCATTTGATTCAAGATTACTACATCATTTAATCATAACCTTCATCATATTCAGCAACCTTTGGGTCATAAGCTAAGCCTTAAACACCAAAAAAACTCTTTCAAGAACATATCAAAATAACCACCCATTTGAAAAAGATTACTTTCAACCTTTTTAATCTAACTCAAAAACTCTTTAGGATCAAGAATTCCACTTTCATTCCAGTAGTATTTCATCTTATAATCAAGGTAATAATCATATATAAGCTTTGGTTCAATTTATACAAAAATAACAATCTTAAAATCAAGATAGAATTCTTATTCGAACTTTTGTTCATTTCATGATTGTACTTCAAGAATTCCAAGCCATCAAGGATATCTTTGAACTCAAGATATTCTCCATTTTTCTCCAGCAACTTTATTCATTTGATTTGAGGTAGTAACCTTATTCATAATCTTATTCGATTCATATTCATATAGCTATCTTATTTTGAGTTATAACTAATAACAACAAGAACATAGTTTATATTATTTCTAAACTTGTTTGCAAATAAACTTAATCCTTCTAACTTGACTTTTAAAATACTTCAACACATGTATTATGACAGTATGTCAAGCTAACATAAGGATATAAAACTTGTAAACACGAAGAACACCTTAAAATCGAATATACGCCGTCTTAGTCGAACGGGGCCTGTTTTGGGTTTAATTTTAAAAACCTATCTTAAACTTTGAATTAAAAGATTTCCTTTGGTGAAAAATCTTATTTTATATGGATATGAAATATATCTAAAATCCATGGTTAAACTCTAAGTGGAAGTATGTTTTTCAAAAGGGTCATCAAGATGTAGTTCTTATGACGGATATGACTATCTTCTCTTATTTGACACCTAAGTCTATAAACCTATACTTTTTCTGTTAATATTAATAATGTTGAGTTCGATACGAAACCATGTCAACTCGAATCACTCAAAACGGATTTGTAACGAAGAAATTATGGGTAAAACAAAATTGGATATTTTTCTTAATTTTTAGCTACGGACATGATTTATAAAAATGGATGCTAACCTTATCCTAGCTATCTTAACTTGTATCCTACATGTATTTATACATGTCTTGTTCCCGAACTTATGGAAATACAATTTATAATAGTCGTGATTAAGTTCTACGACAATATATTATAGGTCTTAATAAAGATCGTAAGGCACCATATATATATATATGACTTGATCACCGTGGATTCGTATACAAAGTTTTGACATATCATTTTGACTTCTTCTATATATATTATTGGAACGAACTATTAGACACCATTGGCAGTAATCTCGAGTTAGCTGTGGGTCGAAGTAGATTCCAAAATATTATATACTTTGATTTGTGATCGATCCTGAGACATGTATACAATGGGTCGCGGATTGCTTCAGACAATATACATATTATGTGTCTTATTATATTAAAACAATATATTATAGTGTTAGTGAATTCTAACACAATATACGCATTTATATTTATATATATATTTATACTGTTGGACTATTGGACTACGAACGCTGGACTACTAACAATGGACAATTAAAATTATCACAAGTATCATAAGTATGGAATATTAATTATACCAGATATCTGTACTTATTATTATTATGCTTGGTAACCTAAGAATTAGTGAAAAACACTAATTGACGCGAATCCTAAAGGTAGATCTACGGGCACCAACCACCCCCATTTTGAATAGTGGAAATGCTTTAGTACTTCGAAGGGTTCTTGTCATACATTTGAATAGTGGAATGTATTATGTCAGATATCTTAAGCGCTCTAGGTTAAGGTCGGTTACCAGGCGACTCATCGTATGAATGATTTTTGCTATTGTAATGATCCTGCGCATTTAATTAAATGAAATCTTGTGGCTTATTAAATGTTAGGATTATTATATAGAAATTAAACCTATGACTCACCAACATTTTTGTTGACATTTTAAGCATGTTTATTCTCAGGTGAATATTAAAAACGCTTCCGCTGTCGTATGCCAACCCAAGGTCAAGAGTTAGATTCGGCATAATTGTTTATATTGTTTAAACTTGCATTCGGAGTATTTGTTGTAATATATTTGATCATATTGTAATGGGCTGTGTAAAAACTTATTTATTTGAGGAGATTGTCTTTGATAGACAATCTAAATTATGTCATTAAGACCTTTATTCAATAATAAAGGTTATGGTTATTTTTTTTTAAAAACGAATGCAAGATTTGAAAAACGTCTCATATAGAGGTCAAAACCTCGCAAAGAAACCAATTAATATGAAACGTTTATAATTAATATGAACGGGGCATTTCACCAATGAAGCATTCTTTTGTCTTTATCATTTATATCAGTAAACTTGCTTCGGCTCGACGAGAATTGAGTGTCGCTCATATCGTTCCAAAACGGGCGGGATCATAAGAATCGTCATAATACTCGGATGACCGTAAATAAGCATTGAGTTGGTCATCATCTAGTTTGATATACAGGTCGAATATTCGAGCAAGCTCAATTTGACTAAGCGCCCGATCGATCCCACCTAAACGAAATCTCATGAAGTTTTGATTTGTCAGGTCTATAATGAGATCAAAACGTAAAGATGATATGAACTCTTTGCATAATTGCGGGTATATGACATCATTGAATCCCATAATTCGTTCCCTGCCCTGATTGTTATTAACCTGCCAGTTAAAATCCAGTATTTAACCTCCGACATTCTCGACACTCTATCTTATTCCCTTGCTTCTACCAATGGAGCCGGGTCAAAATACCAAGTGGCATCACATGATTTGTTCGCTACCCAATTATATGCACTTGCGTAATCCGGATGGTCCCGGACATAAGCTAACAAAACCCTTGGATCATTTTGATCTGGTGATCCTTCAGGTGAAGGTTGTCGTTCATTTGGTGGAGAATTTTGTTCATCTGAAGAATCTTGTTCTTCTCGGTACCGGTGTGAAGGTTCTTCTTGTCGTTGATTTCCCCTAGATCTAAAGTTGTACTGCACACATAAAACATACACCAAAACAAAAGAGGCACATAGAAAATAGTATGCATTAGTGTGAGTTCATCATAAATCAAGTATATGTTCAAAAATACATATAGCACATAATCATGTTAATCATTCATGTAAACATTTTCTCAAAATATCCAAGATCAACATAACTAGTCTAGCGTTCTAGAAACCAAATTTGAACATGAACCTCATATCATTCTCATCCCTCAAACTATCACATTAGACACAAAGTAATGGAAACTTAACAAATTTCAAGTATTTATATCAATTAGAAACCAAAATATGTTAGATTTCCAAAACATGAACCATGTCATGCTCAAAATGTGATACATACTTATGAAGTACACAAATTATCTCAAACATTTATAAACACTTAGCTAGGAACCAAATTCAACCAAATTTAAAGCCAAAATTCGGATTTAAATTTTACATAAACCCTAGAATCATGAATATACCCTAAAAACACAATGTAATATGATTTCAAGGCATACAAGACAATTATAACAACCTAAAGCATGTTAATGTATATAACAATTATCAATACAAAAAAACTCACATAAATTTCTTAAACAATCCGAAAAATTAAACATGAAATCGAAGTATTGGAAAGAAAATTAAGTGGAATCATATGAGCATACCCTAGGCATCTTGATTTAGGATTTGATTTGAGAAGAATTGGTTAAAATTTGAAGAATTAAAATTAGGGTTTGGAGTGTTTTAGAGTAAAAGAGAGAACGGATCTGCAATTTTGGGTGAGGAGTGAGTGAAAAACGAATGTGTGGTGGTAAAGATGAGATTAAATCGTGGACCCCACAAAAATTTGAAGCTGATCCGAGTTTTTTGAGAGAGTGCGCCAAGCGCACACTTAGGGGTGTGCGGCGCGCACTAGTGCTCCGAGATAAAAAACCTACTGACCATGTTTTTACAAAGTGCACTGAGCGCACATATGAAGGGTGCGCAGCGCGCACAGTTGTTTTTCAGGTGTTTTTCGCATTTGGTCAGTACAGGGAGGTTGGTAACAGATTGGTGAACGTAATGGCATTCAACAAAAATTAAAATCACTCAAAATCATGTAATTTACACAAAAACCTATTTTTAACATTTGCGAAGGTTTTAAACAAACGAGTCTCTTCACCCGACTCTTCCCCCAAACTTAGGTAGCTTTGGGGTTGAAAATGAGTTTTACCTCATCTTCAATGTTCATGGCTACGTCAACATATAGTTTGACCCTGTGTCAGTTTACCTTAAATGTATCACCCTTCGCATTCCGTAATTCCACTGTTCCATACGGAAAAACCTTGTTAACAACAAATAGTACCATCCATCGGGACTTGAGTTTTCCAGGGAAAAGTTTAAATCGTGAGTTGAATAACAAAACGCGATCACCCTCTTTAAAATCTTTCGGATTCTTAAGACGGTTATCGTGCCAAACTTTGGACTTTTCCTTGTATATGAGCGAGTTTTCATAGGCGTTATGTCTCAACTCATCCAACTCATTTAGTTGGTTTAAATGAAGGTTTCCCGCGTCTTTAAGATCGAGATTACAAGTCTTAAGAGCCCAATGTGATTTGTGCTCTATCTCCAAAGGGAGATGACATGCCTTCCCATAGACTAGACGGTAAGGTGTGGTTCTAATAGGAGTTTTGTAGGGGGTTCTAAAAGCCTACAAAGCATTGTCAAGCTTTGTTGACCACACCTTAGGATTGAATCCAACCATTTTCTCAAGGATCCTTTTAAGTGCCCGATTCATATTTTCAACTTGCCCACTTGTTTGTGGGTGATAAGATGTAGAAATTCTATGGGTTATCCCATATCGTTTTAACACCTTTTCTAATTGGGTGTTGCAAAAATGGGTACCACGATCACTAATTAAAGCCTTCTGGGTACTGAATGAAATGTCCCGTTCTTATTGATTAAAAACGTTCCATATTAATTGATTTCGTTGCGAGGTTTTGACCTCTATATGAGACGTTTTTCAAAGACTGCATTCATTTTTAAAACAAACCATAACCTTTATTTCATAGATAAAGGTTTTAAAAAGCTTTACGTAGATTATCAAATAATGATAATCTAAAATATCCTGTTTACACACGACCATTACATAATGGTTTACAATACAAATATGTTACAACAAAATAAGTTTCTTGAATGCAGTTTTTACACAATATTATACAAGCATGGACTCCAAATCTCGTCCTTATTTAAGTATGCGACAGCGGAAGCTCTTAATAATCACCTGAGAATAAACATGCTTAAAACGTCAACAAAAAATGTTGGTGAGTTATAGGTTTAACCTATATATATCAAATCATAATAATAGACCACAAGATTTCATATTTCAATACACATCCCATACATAGAGATAAAAATCATTCATATGGTGAACACCTGGTAACCGACATTAACAAGATGCATATATAAGAATATCCCCATCATTCCGGGACACCCTTCGGATATGATATAAATTTTGAAGTACTAAAGCATCCGGTACTTTGGATGGGGTTTGTTAGGCCCAATAGATCTATCTTTAGGATTCGCGTCAATTAGGGTGTCTGTTCCCTAATTCTTAAATTACCAGACTTAATAAAAAGGGGCATATTCGATTTCGATAATTCAACCATAGAATATAGTTTCACGTACTTGTGTCTATTTTGTAAATCATTTATAAAACCTGCATGTATTCTCATCCCAAAAATATTAGATTTTAAAAGTGGGACTATAACTCACTTTCACAGATTTTTACTTCGTCGGGAAGTAAGACTTGGCCACTGGTTGATTCACGAACCTATAAAAATATATACATATATATCAAAGTATGTTCAAAATATATTTACAACACTTTTAATATATTTTGATGTTTTAAGTTTATTAAGTCAGCTGTCCTCGTTAGTAACCTACAACTAGTTGTCCACAGGTAGATGTACAGAAATAAATCGATAAATATTATCTTGAATCAATCCACGACCCAGTGTATACGTATCTCAGTATTGATCACAACTCAAACTATATATATTTTGGAATCAACCTCAACCCTGTATAGCTAACTCCAACATTCACATATAGAGTGTCTATGGTTGTTCCAAAATATATATAGATGTGTCGACATGATAGGTCGAAACATTGTATACGTGTCTATGGTATCTCAAGATTACATAATATACAATACAAGTTGATTAAGTTATGGTTGGAATAGATTTGTTACCAATTTTCACGTAGCAAAAATGAGAAAAATTATCCAATCTTGTTTTACCCATAACTTCTTCATTTTAAATCCGTTTTGAGTGAATCAAATTGCTATGATTTCATATTGAACACTATTTTATGAATCTAAACAGAAAAGTATAGGTTTATAGTCAGAAAAATAAGTTACAAGTCGTTTTTGTAAAGGTAGTCATTTCAGTCGAAAGAACGACGTCTAGATGACCATTTTAGAAAACATACTTCCACTTTGAGTTTAACCATAATTTTTGGATATAGTTTCATGTTCATAATAAAAATCATTTTCTCAGAATAACAACTTTTAAATCAAAGTTTATCATAGTTTTTAATTAACTAACCCAAAACAGCCCGCGGTGTTACTACGACGGCGTAAATCCGGTTTTACGGTATTTTTCGTGTTTCCAGGTTTTAAATCATTAAGTTAGCATATCATATAGATATAGAACATGTGTTTAGTTGATTTTAAAAGTCAAGTTAGAAGGATTAACTTTTGTTTGCGAACAAGTTTAGAATTAACTAAACTATGTTCTAGTGATTACAAGTTTAAACCTTCGAATAAGATAGCTTTATATGTATGAATCGAATGATGTTATGAACATCATTACTACCTTAAGTTCCTTGGATAAACCTACTGGAAAAGAGAAAAATGGATCTAGCTTCAATGGATCCTTGGATGGCTCGAAGTTCTTGAAGCAGAATCATGACACGAAAACAAGTTCAAGTAAGATCATCACTTGAAATAAGATTGTTATAGTTATAGAAATTGAACCAAAGTTTGAATATGATTATTACCTTGTATTAGAATGATAACCTACTGTAAGAAACAAAGATTTCTTGAGGTTGGATGATCACCTTACAAGATTGGAAGTGAGCTAGCAAACTTGAAAGTATTCTTGATTTTATGAAACTAGAACTTTTGGAATTTATGAAGAACACTTAGAACTTGAAGATAGAACTTGAGAGAGATCAATTAGATGAAGAAAATTGAAGAATGAAAGTGTTTGTAGGTGTTTTTGGTCGTTGGTGTATGGATTAGATATAAAGGATATGTAATTTTGTTTTCATGTAAATAAGTCATGAATGATTACTCATATTTTTGTAATTTTATGAGATATTTCATGCTAGTTGCCAAATGATGGTTCCCACATGTGTTAGGTGACTCACATGGGCTGCTAAGAGCTGATCATTGGAGTGTATATACCAATAGTACATACATCTAAAAGCTGTGTATTGTACGAGTACGAATACGGGTGCATACGAGTAGAATTGTTGATGAAACTGAACGAGGATGTAATTGTAAGCATTTTTGTTAAGTAGAAGTATTTTGATAAGTGTCTTGAAGTCTTTCAAAAGTGTATGAATACATATTAAAACACTACATGTATATACATTTTAACTGAGTCGTTAAGTCATCGTTAGTCGTTACATGTAAATGTTGTTTTGAAACCTTTAGGTTAACGATCTTGTTGAATGTTGTTAACCCATTGTTTATTATAACAAATGAAATGTTAAATTATTATATTATCATGATATTATGATATATAATATATCTTAGTATGATGTATATACAGTTAAATGTCGTTACAACGATAATCGTTACATATATGTCTCGTTTCGAAATCATTAAGTTAGTAGCCTTATTTTTACATATGTATTTCATTGTTAATACACTTAATAATATATTTACTTATCATTTAACATAATTAACCAAGTGTATCAATATCTTAATATGATTCATATGTACCTAGTAAGACGTTGTTATAACGATAATCGTTATATATATCGTTTTCGAGTTTCTTAAATTAATAGTCTCATTTTTATGTATATAATTCATTGTTAAAATACCTAATGATATACATACTTATAATAAAAACATGTTAACTATATATATAACCATATATATGTCATCGTATAGTTTTTATAAGTTTTAACGTTCGTGAATCACCGGTCAACTTGGGTGGTCAATTGTCTATATGAAACATATTTCAATTAATCAAGTCTTAACAAGTTTGATTGCTTAACATGTTGGAAACATTTAATCATGTAAATATCAATCTCAATTAATATATATAAACATGGAAAAGTTCGGGTCACTACAGTACCTACCCGTTAAATAAATTTCGTCCCGAAATTTTAAGCTGTTGAAGGTCTTGACGAATCTTCTGGAAATAGATGCGGGTATTTCTTCTTCATCTGATCTTCACGCTCCCAGGTGAACTCGGGTCCTCTACGAGCATTCCATCGAACCTTAACAATTGGTATCTTGTTTTGCTTAAGTCTTTTAACCTCACGATCCATTATTTCGACGGGTTCTTCGATGAATTGAAGTTTTTCGTTGATTTGGATTTCATCTAACGGAATAGTGAGATCTTCTTTAGCAAAACATTTCTTCAAATTCGAGACGTGGAAAGTGTTATGTACAGCCGCGAGTTGTTGAGGTAACTCAAGTCGGTAAGCTACTGGTCCGACACGATCAATAATCTTGAATGGTCCAATATACCTTGGATTTAATTTCCCTCGTTTACCAAATCGAACAACGCCTTTCCAAGGTGCAACTTTAAGCATGACCATCTCTCCAATTTCAAATTCTATATCTTTTCTTTTAATGTCAGCGTAGCTCTTTTGTCGACTTTGGGCGGTTTTCAACCGTTGTTGAATTTGGATGATCTTCTCGGTAGTTTCTTGTATAATCTCCGGACCCGTAATCTGGCTATCCCCCACTTCACTCCAACAAATCGGAGACCTGCACTTTCTACCATAAAGTGCTTCAAACGGCGCCATCTCAATGCTTGAATGGTAGCTGTTGTTGTAGGAAAATTCTGCTAATGGTAGATGTCGATCCCAACTGTTTCCGAAATCAATAACACATGCTCGTAGCATGTCTTCAAGCGTTTGTATCGTCCTTTCGCTCTGCCCATCAGTTTGTGGATGATAGGCAGTACTCATGTCTAGACGAGTTCCTAATGCTTGCTGTAATGTCTGCCAGAATCTTGAAATAAATCTACCATCCCTATCAGAGATAATAGAGATTGGTATTCCATGTCTGGAGATGACTTCCTTCAAATACAGTCGTGCTAATTTCTCCATCTTGTCATCTTCTCTTATTGGCAAGAAGTGTGCTGATTTGGTGAGACGGTCAACTATTACCCAAATAGTATCAAAACCACTTGCAGTCCTTGGCAATTTAGTGATGAAATCCATGGTAATGTTTTCCCATTTCCATTCCGGGATTTCGGGTTGTTGAAGTAGACCTGATGGTTTCTGATGCTCAGCTTTGACCTTAGAACACGTCAAACATTCTCCTACGTATTTAGCAACATCGGCTTTCATACCCGGCCACCAAAAATGTTTCTTGAGATCCTTGTACATCTTCCCCGTTCCAGGATGTATTGAGTATCTGGTTTTATGAGCTTCTCTAAGTACCATTTCTCTCATATCTCCAAATTTTGGTACCCAAATCCTTTCAGCCCTATACCGGGTTCCGTCTTCCCGAATATTAAGATGCTTCTCCGATCCTTTGGGTATTTCATCCTTTAAATTTCCCTCTTTTAAAACTCCTTGTTGCGCCTCCTTTATTTGAGTAGTAATGTTATTATGAATCATTATATTCATAGATTTTACTCGAATGGGTTCTCTGTCCTTCCTGCTCAAGGCATCGGCTACCACATTTGCCTTCCCTGGGTGGTAACGAATCTCAAAGTCGTAATCATTCAATAATTCAATCCACCTACGTTGCCTCATATTCAGTTGTTTCTGATTAAATATGTGTTGAATACTTTTGTGGTCGGTATATATAATACTTTTGACCCCATATAAGTAGTGCCTCCAAGTCTTTAATGCAAAAACAACCGCGCCTAATTCCAAATCATGCGTCGTATAATTTTGTTCGTGAATCTTCAATTGTCTAGACGCATAAGAAATCACCTTCGTTCGTTGCATTAATACACAACCGAGACCTTGCTTTGATGCATCACAATAAATCACAAAATCATCATTCCCTTCAGGCAATGACAATATAGGTGCCGTAGTTAACTTTTTCTTCAATAACTGAAACGCTTTCTCTTATTCATCATTCCATTCAAATTTCTTCCCTTTATGCGTTAATGCAGTCAAGGGTTTTGCTATTCTGGAAAAGTCTTGGATGAACCTTCTGTAGTAACCAGCTAGTCCTAAAAACTGGCGTATGTGTTTCGGAGTTTTCGGGGTTTCCCACTTTTCAACAGTTTCTATCTTTGCCGGATCCACCTTAATACCTTCTTTGTTCACTATGTGACCGAGGAATTGAACTTCTTCCAACCAAAATGCACACTTTGAAAACTTAGCGTACAATTCTTCCTTCCTCAATACTTCTAACACCTTTCTCAAATGTTCACCGTGTTCTTGGTCATTCTTTGAGTAAATAAGTATGTCATCAATAAAAACAATGACAAACTTGTCAAGGTATGGTCCACACACTCGGTTCATAAGGTCCATAAACACAGCTGGTGCATTAGTTAAACCAAACGGCATGACCATAAACTTGTAATGACCGTAACGTGTTCTGAAAGCAGTCTTTGGAATATCATCTTCTTTCACCCACATTTGATGATACCCGGAACGTAAGTCAATCTTTGAATAAACAGACGAGCCTTGTAGTTGATCAAATAAGTCGTCGATTCTCGGTTGTGGGTAGCGGTTCTTGATGGTAAGTTTGTTCAACTCTCGGTAGTCGATACACAACCTGAATGTACCATCTTTCTTCTTAACAAACAAAACAGGAGCTCCCCACGGTGATGTGCTTGGTCGAATGAAACCACGCTCTAAAAGTTCTTGTAATTGGCTTTGCAGTTCTTTCATCTCGCTAGGTGCGAGTCTGTAAGGAGCACGAGCTATTGGTGCAGCTCCTGGTACAAGATCTATTTGAAATTCAACGGATCGATGTGGGGGTAATCCCGGTAATTCTTTCGGAAATACATCGGGAAATTCTTTTGCAATGGGAACATCATTGATGCTCTTTTCTTCAGTTTGTACTTTCTCGACGTGTGCTAGAACAGCATAGCAACCTTTTCTTATTAGTTTTTGTGCCTTCAAATTACTAATAAGATGTAGCTTCGTGTTGCCCTTTTCTCCGTACACCATTAAGGGTTTTCCTTTTTCTCGTATAATGCGAATTGCATTTTTGTAACAAACGATCTCTGCTTTCACTTCTTTCAACCAGTCCATACCGATTATCACATCAAAACTCCCTAACTCTACTGGTATCAAATCAATGTTAAATGTTTCGCTAACCAGTTTAATTTCTCGATTCTGACATATATTATCTGCTGAAATTAATTTACCATTTGCTAATTCGAGTAAAAATTTACTATCCAAAGGCGTCAATGGAAAACTTAATTTAGCACAAAAATCTCTACTCATATAGCTTCTATCCGCACCCGAATCAAATAAAACGTAAGCAGATTTATTGTCAATAAGAAACGTACCCGTAACAAGCTCCGGGTCTTCCTGTGCCTCTGCCGCATTAATATTGAAAACTCTTCCGCGGCCTTGTCCATTCGTGTTCTCCTGGTTCGGGCAATTTCTAATAATGTGGCCCGGTTTTCCACATTTATAACAAACTACATTGGCATAACTTGCTCCGACACTACTTGCTCCGCCATTACTCGTTCCGACACTATTTGTTCCTTTCATTCTATTAACCCCTGGTCCGTAGACCTCACACTTCACCGCGCTATGACCATTTCTTTTACACTTGTTGCAAAATTTGGTACAGAACCCCGAGTGATACTTTTCACACCTTTGGCATAGCTGCTTCTGATTGTTGTTGTTGTTGCGGTTATTATTGTTGTTGGGATGATTGTTGTAGTTGCTATTGTTTTTGTTGTTGTTGTTGGGCTGTTTGTTGTAGTTGCGATTGATGTTGCGATTGTTGGGATAATTGTTGCGATTATTGTTGTAATTGCTGTTGTTGTTGTATTGGTGATTCTTATCACCGTTTTCCTCCCACTTTCTTTTGACTTGCTTCACATTGGCTTCTTCAGCAGTCTGTTCTTTAATTCTTTCTTCAATCTGGTTCACGAGTTTGTGAGCCATTCTACATGCCTGTTGTATGGAGGCGGGCTCGTGTGAACTTATATCTTCTTGGATTCTTTCCGGTAATCCTTTCACAAACGCGTCGATCTTCTCTTCCTCATCTTCGAATGCTCCCGGACACAATAGGCACAATTCTGTGAATCGTCTTTCGTACGTGGTAATATCAAATCCTTGGGTTTGTAACCCTCTAAGTTCTGTCTTGAGCTTATTGACCTCGGTTCTGGGACGGTACTTCTCGTTCATCAAGTGCTTGAATGCTGACCACGGTAGTGCGTACGCATCGTCTTGTCCCACTTGCTCTAGATAGGTATTCCACCATGTTAACGCAGAACCTGTGAAGGTATGCGTAGCGTACTTTACTTTGTCCTCTTCAGTACACTTACTTATGGCAAACACCGATTCGACCTTCTCGGTCCACCGTTTCAATCCGATCGGTCCTTCGGTTCCATCAAATTCCAAAGGTTTGCAGGCAGTGAATTCTTTGTAGGTGCATCCTACACGATTTCCTGTACTGCTAGATCCAAGGTTATTGTTGGTATGTAGCGCAGCCTGTACTGCGGCTATGTTTGAAGCTAGAAAAGTACGGAATTCCTCTTCATTCATATTCACGGTGTGTCGAGTAGTCGGTGCCATTTTCTTCAAAATAGTCAAATGGAACAAGTTAATCATACAGAATATTAAGAGTAGTTAATAGTATTTCGTAGCATAATATGAACTCATTTATAAAAGCTTTTTCTTCATATTAGCATTTTATAAGTTTAAATTCCGGTAGTACTTACCAGTTAAGTTCATACTTAGTAGCTAATATACAATTCAACTACTTCAATTCTATATGAAAAACTGATTATAATAATATTTCGCGTTCAAACTTTTACACAATATTTTAGAAACTTACAATACCGCTTATTTTACATAAAGCATGAAA
Organism: Rutidosis leptorrhynchoides; assembly: GCF_046630445.1. Classification (NCBI taxonomy): domain Eukaryota; kingdom Viridiplantae; phylum Streptophyta; class Magnoliopsida; order Asterales; family Asteraceae; genus Rutidosis; species Rutidosis leptorrhynchoides. The sequence continues at coordinate 170,279,250 of NC_092340.1, forward strand.
TATAGCACACAATAACTTTGATACAAGATAGTTGTGAAGATAATTCTAGCTAGTACACAAGTCGTTCAGCAAAGGCAATAAAGACACGTAATCCATACGTCCAGAAATAAGTCATGCATTCTGGTTTTACTAGGATTACTTCTCATCCTTGGTCTTGCGGAACATAACCGTTATGGCCGTTGATAAGACATCGTGTTGTAACGTCGTCAAAGGGACGAGGGTTACGTAATGTCCAACAGTCCCGTAACAATCTAAAAACCTCATTTCTTACCCCAATTACCGACTCCGTCACTTGTGGAAACGTTTTGTTTAATAGTTGTAGCCCGATGTTCTTGTTCTCACTTTGGTGAGAAGCGAACATTACTAATCCGTAAGCATAACATGCTTCTTTATGTTGCATGTTAGCCGCTTTTTCTAAATCACGAAGTCCAATATTCGGATATATTGAGTCAAAATAATTTCTTAACCCGTTGCGTAAAATTGCATTTGGGTTCCCCGCAATATATGCGTCAAAGTAAACACATCGTAACTTATGGGTTTTCCAATGTGATATCCCCCATCTTTCAAACGAAAGTCTCTTATAAACCAAGACATTCTTGGAACGTTCTTCGAAAGTCTTACAAACTGATCTCGCCTTAAATAGTTGTGCCGAGGAATTCTGGCCGACTCTAGAAAAGATTTCATCAATCATGTCTCCGGGTAGGTCTCTTAAAATATTGGGTTGTCTATCCATTTTGTGTTTTTATACTGTAAAATAGACAAGAGTTAGATTCATAAAAAAAAAATATACTTATTAATACAAGCAATTTTTACATATATCATAAAGCATAAGCACACTATATTACATATATTACACCACACGAATACAACTATCTTATTCCGACTCGCTTGTTTCTTCTTCTTCGGTTTTGGTTCGTTTTGCCAAGTTTCTAGGGATATATGATGTTCCCCTAATACGAGCCGTCGTGATCCACATTGGTTTAGAAAAACCTGGTGGTTTAGAGGTTCCCGGGTCATTGTTACAACTTAAGGACTTCGGGGGTTGACGATACATATAAAGTTCATCGGGGTTGGAATTAGATTTCTCTATTTTTATGCCCTTTCCCTTATTATTTTCTTTTGCCTTTTTAAATTCAGTTGGGGTAATTTCTATAACATCATCGGAATTCTCGTCGGAATCCGATTCATCGGAGAATTGGTAATCCTCCCAATATTTTGCTTCCTTGGCGGAAACACCATTGACCATAATTAACCTTGGTCGGTTGGTTGAGGATTTTCTTTTACTTAACCGTTTTATTATTTCCCCCACCGGTTCTATTTCTTCATCCGGTTCCGATTCTTCTTCCGGTTCCGATTCTTCTTCCGGTTCCGACTCTTCTTCCGGTTCCTCTTCGGGAACTTGTGAATCAGTCCACGAATCATTCCAATTTACATTTGACTCTTCATTATTATTAGGTGAGTCAATGGAACTTGTTCTAGAGGTAGACATCTATCACATAATATCAAACGCGTTAAGAGATTAATATATCACATAATATTCACATGTTAAAAATATATAGTTTCCAACAAAATTTGTTAAGCAATCATTTTTCAAGTAAACACGGTCGAAGTCCAGACTCACTAATGCATCCTAACAAACTCGATAAGACACACTAATGCAAAATTCTGGTTCTCTAAGACCAACGCTCGGATACCAACTGAAATGTCCCGTTCTTATTGATTAAAAACGTTCCATATTAATTGATTTCGTTGCGAGGTTTTGACCTCTATATGAGACGTTTTTCAAAGACTGCATTCATTTTTAAAACAAACCATAACCTTTATTTCATAGATAAAGGTTTTAAAAAGCTTTACGTAGATTATCAAATAATGATAATCTAAAATATCCTGTTTACACACGACCATTACATAATGGTTTACAATACAAATATGTTACAACAAAATAAGTTTCTTGAATGCAGTTTTTACACAATATTATACAAGCATGGTCGTCCTTATTTAAGTATGCGACAGCGGAAGCTCTTAATAATCACCTGAGAATAAACATGCTTAAAACGTCAACAAAAAATGTTGGTGAGTTATAGGTTTAACCTATATATATCAAATCATAATAATAGACCACAAGATTTCATATTTCAATACACATCCCATACATAGAGATAAAAATCATTCATATGGTGAACACCTGGTAACCGACATTAACAAGATGCATATATAAGAATATCCCCATCATTCCGGGACACCCTTCGGATATGATATAAATTTTGAAGTACTAAAGCATCCGGTACTTTGGATGGGGTTTGTTAGGCCCAATAGATCTATCTTTAGGATTCGCGTCAATTAGGGTGTCTGTTCCCTAATTCTTAGATTACCAGACTTAATAAAAAGGGGCATATTCGATTTTGATAATTCAACCATAGAATATAGTTTCACGTACTTGTGTCTATTTTGTAAATCATTTATAAAACCTGCATGTATTCTCATCCCAAAAATATTAGATTTTAAAAGTGGGACTATAACTCACTTTCACAGATTTTTACTTCGTCGGGAAGTAAGACTTGGCCACTGGTTGATTCACGAACCTATAACAATATATACATATATATCAAAGTATGTTCAAAATATATTTACAACACTTTTAATATATTTTGATGTTTTAAATTTATTAAGTCAGCTGTCCTCGTTAGTAACCTACAACTAGTTGTCCACAGTTAGATGTACAGAAATAAATCGATAAATATTATCTTGAATCAATCCACGACCCAGTGTATACGTATCTCAGTATTGATCACAACTCAAACTATATATATTTTGGAATCAACCTCAACCCTGTATAGCTAACTCCAACATTCACATATAGAGTGTCTATGGTTGTTCCGAAATATATATAGATGTGTCGACATGATAGGTCGAAACATTGTATACGTGTCTATGGTATCTCAAGATTACATAATATACAATACAAGTTGATTAAGTTATGGTTGGAATAGATTTGTTACCAATTTTCACGTAGCTAAAATGAGAAAAATTATCCAATCTTGTTTTACCCATAACTTCTTCATTTTAAATCCGTTTTGAGTGAATCAAATTGCTATGATTTCATATTGAACACTATTTTATGAATCTAAACAGAAAAGTATAGGTTTATAGTCAGAAAAATAAGTTACAAGTTGTTTTTGTAAAGGTAGTCATTTCAGTCGAAAGAACGACGTCTAGATGACCATTTTAGAAAACATACTTCCACTTTGAGTTTAACCATAATTTTTGGATATAGTTTCATGTTCATAATAAAAATCATTTTCTCAGAATAACAACTTTTAAATCAAAGTTTATCATAGTTTTTAATTAACTAACCCAAAACAGCCCGCGGTGTTACTACGACGGCGTAAATCCGGTTTTACGGTATTTTTCGTGTTTCCAGGTTTTAAATCATTAAGTTAGCATATCATATAGATATAGAACATGTGTTTAGTTGATTTTAAAAGTCAAGTTAGAAGGATTAACTTTTGTTTGCGAACAAGTTTAGAATTAACTAAACTATGTTCTAGTGATTACAAGTTTAAACCTTCGAATAAGATAGCTTTATATGTATGAATCGAATGATGTTATGAACATCATTACTACCTTAAGTTCCTTGGATAAACCTACTGGAAAAGAGAAAAATGGATCTAGCTTCAATGGATCCTTGGATGGCTCGAAGTTCTTGAAGCAGAATCATGACACGAAAACAAGTTCAAGTAAGATCATCACTTGAAATAAGATTGTTATAGTTATAGAAATTGAACCAAAGTTTGAATATGATTATTACCTTGTATTAGAATGATAACCTACTGTAAGAAACAAAGATTTCTTGAGGTTGGATGATCACCTTACAAGATTGGAAGTGAGCTAGCAAACTTGAAATTATTCTTGATTTTATGAAACTAGAACTTTTGGAATTTATGAAGAACACTTAGAACTTGAAGATAGAACTTGAGAGAGATCAATTAGATGAAGAAAATTGAAGAATGAAAGTGTTTGTAGGTGTTTTTGGTCGTTGGTGTATGGATTAGATATAAAGGATATGTAATTTTGTTTTCATGTAAATAAGTCATGAATGATTACTCATATTTTTGTAATTTTATGAGATATTTCATGCTAGTTGCCAAATGATGGTTCCCACATGTGTTAGGTGACTCACATGGGCTGCTAAGAGCTGATCATTGGAGTGTATATACCAATAGTACATACATCTAAAAGCTGTGTATTGTACGAGTACGAATACGGGTGCATACGAGTAGAATTGTTGATGAAACTGAACGAGGATGTAATTGTAAGCATTTTTGTTAAGTAGAAGTATTTTGATAAGTGTCTTGAAGTCTTTCAAAAGTGTATGAATACATATTAAAACACTACATGTATATACATTTTAACTGAGTCGTTAAGTCATCGTTAGTCGTTACATGTAAATGTTGTTTTGAAACCTTTAGGTTAACGATCTTGTTGAATGTTGTTAACCCATTGTTTATTATAAAAAATGAGATGTTAAATTATTATATTATCATGATATTATGATATATAATATATCTTAGTATGATGTATATACAGTTAAATGTCGTTACAACGATAATCGTTACATATATGTCTCGTTTCGAAATCATTAAGTTAGTAGCCTTATTTTTACATATGTATTTCATTGTTAATACACTTAATAATATATTTACTTATCATTTAACATAATTAACCAAGTGTATCAATATCTTAATATGATTCATATGTACCTAGTAAGACGTTATTATAACGATAATCGTTATATATATCGTTTTCGAGTTTCTTAAATTAATAGTCTCATTTTTATGTATATAATTCATTGTTAAAATACCTAATGATATACATACTTATAATAAAAACATGTTAACTATATATATAACCATATATATGTCATCGTATAGTTTTTATAAGTTTTAACGTTCGTGAATCACCGGTCAACTTGGGTGGTCAATTGTCTATATGAAACATATTTCAATTAATCAAGTCTTAACAAGTTTGATTCCTTAACAAGTTGGAAACATTTAATCATGTAAATATCAATCTCAATTAATATATATAAACATGGAAAAGTTCGGGTCACTACACCGAACCGGGCGAAAAGCTCTTTAAGAAAAGTTACAACAACTCGTGCATCGTTTATCGGGAGAGCCTTTGCCTCCGCCCATTTTGATACGTAATCAACGGCAACGAGTATGTATTGGTTGGAATGAGATTTTGGGAATGGTCCCATTAAATCAATGCCACAAATATCAAAAACCTCACAAACTTGGATTATGTTTTGAGGCATTTCGTCTCTTTGACTAATCTTTCTTGCCCTTTGGCAAGAATCGCATGATTTACATATTTGGTGGGCATCTTTAAAGATGGTAGGCCAATAAAAACCGGCCTCATAGACTTTTCTCCCCGTGATTTGGGGTCCGAAATGTCCACCAGTGGGACCAAGATGACATTGGAGAAGAATTTGATTGCATTCTTCCCCGAAGACACATCGACGGATTATCCCATCGGGACACCGTTTAAAGAGATACGGGTTTTCCCAAAAATAGTATTTCAAGTCACTGAATTTTTTTTTCCGTTTTTGATGTGACATACCGGTTTCTAGGAATCCACCCGCAAGATAGTTGGCTATGTCTACAAACCAAGGATCATCAAATTTCTCTATTCTCATGAGATTTTCATCAGGAAAATTATCTTGAATAACGGTCTCATGGAGAACCTCAAGATTTGGGTTTTTCAAGGCGAGAAAGGTGATCGGCCGCTAGGTTTTCGGCCCCCTTTTTGTCTTTAATATCAATGTAGAATTCCTGCAAAAGCAAGACCCAACGTATTAATCGGGGTTTAGAACCTTTCTTAGTAAGCAAGTACTTTAAGGCCGAGTGGTCCGTGTAGACAACCGTCTTTGCTAGTACCAAGTAAGATCGGAATTTGTCAAATGAAAAGACAATTGCCAGGAGTTCTCTCTCGGTGGTAGTGTAATTAAGTTGGGCTCCTTGCAATGTTTTACTAGCACAATAAATGTGCTGAAAATATTTTTCAATTCTTTGCCCCAAGACGGCACCAATAGCAAAGTCACTCGCATCACACATAAGTTCGAATGGAAGTGACCAATTCGGTGATATGAGAATGGGTGATTGCGTGAGCTTTGCTTTAAGGAGGTTAAAGGCATTAATACACTCGTCCGTAAAGACAAATGGAGCGTCTTTCTCAAGAAGTTTGTTCATCGGGGTTTCAATTTTAGAAAAATCTTTAATGAACCGTCGATAAAAACCGGCGTGCCCCAGAAAACTTCTTACACCTTTCACATTTGACGGTGGTGGTAATTTGGCTATGACATCCACTTTAGCTCTATCCACCTCCAATCCTACACAAGAAAATTTATGACCTAAAACAATGCCCTCTCTTACCATAAAGTGGCATTTTTCCCAGTTAAGTACAAGATTAGATTCTTCACACCTAATCAACATACGCTCAAGATTATTAAGACAGGAGTCAAAAGAATCACCGAAGACTAAAAAGTCATCCTTGAATACTTCCATAAAGTCTTCAATCATATCATGAAAAATAGCTACCATACACCTTTGAAAGGTAGCAGGAGCATTGCATAAGCCAAAAGGCATACGTCGATAGGAGAAAGTACCATAAGGGCATGTAAAGGTTGTTTTCTCTTGGTCCTCGGGTGCTATAGGGATTTGGAAATATCTCGAGAAACCGTCAAGAAAACAATAAAAGTTCTTTCCTGCTAACCTTTCCAACATTTGATCAATGTAAGGAAGGGGAAAGTGGTCTTTTCGGGTAGCATCATTTAATTTTCTATAATCAATACATACCCTCCAACCAGTGACAGTCCTTGTGGAAATTAATTGATCATTTTTGTTGGTGATAACGGTCATGCCACCCTTTTTGGGTACACATTGGACCGGACTCACCCAAGGACTATCCGAAATTGGGTAAATAAGACCCGCATCAAGGAGTTTGACAATCTCCTTTTTAACAACTTCTTGCATATTAGGGTTCATTCGCCTTTGTCTTTGTACACATGGCTTATAGTTATCTTCCATTAATATCTTATGTGTACAATAAGAGGGACTTATACCCTTGATGTCATGAATTTTCCATGCTAGAGCCGGTTTATGGGCTTTTAACATGGAAACAAGTTTAGACTTCTCACTTACAGAGAGTTCGGATGAAATGATAATATGGAGAGTAGAATCCTCTTGAAGGTAAGCATATTCCAAGTGACTTGGAAGTGGCTTTAGTTCCAAAACGGGAGGTTCTTCAATCGATGTTTTATATCGGTACTCATTTTTTAAATCCAACTTTCTGTATTCTTCATCATTTGGCTCATAACCGTTAGCCATCAAGGTGGTCAAAATCTCCACTTCTTCCACCATGTTCTCTTCATCACCTTCTGCCAAAATGCATTCTCCTGAACCTTGTAATTTTGGAAATTCCTGCAACAACTCTGAATATGTGTCTACAGTTTGCAAATAATAACATTTATCATCAGTAGACTTAGGGTATTGCAAGGCATGGTCAACGGAAAAGGTAACCTTAATATCCTCAATGCTAAGGGTCAATTTCTTCCCATGAACATCTATCATAGCTCTAGCGGTATTGAGGAAAGGTCGACCCAATATAAGAGGCACACGTGTGTCCTCTTCCATGTCCAAAATTACAAAATCGGCCGAAAATACTAGGGTACCCACTTTTACTAACATATTCTCTAAAATTCCACGAGGGAATTTAACAGAGCGGTCCGCTAGTTGAATTGCCATCCAGGTTGGTTTTAGTACCCCGGGGTCTAGCTTAACATATAATGAATAAGGCATTAAATTTATGCTAGCCCCTAAATCCGCTAATGCTTTAATGCATTCCAAATCTCCTAGGAGACATGGTATGGTAAAACTCCCAGGATCTGCTAACTTCTTTGGTATTTTGTTCATCAAAATTGCGGAACAATTAGCATTCATGGTGACGGATGAAAGTTCCTCCATTTTCTTCCGATTAGTAAGTAAGTCTTTTAAGAACTTAGCATACTTGGGCATACCTGAAATCACATCAATGAAAGGCATATTTATGTTAATTTATTTAAACATATCTAACAATTTTGACCTTTCAACTTCGAGCCTTTCTTGTTGTTGTTTCCTTGAGTATGGGAGCGGTGGTTGATATGGTTTCACTACGGGTTTCTCACGTTCTTCCTTCTCAACCACTTATTCCGGCTCCTTAATCGGTTCATCATTTTTGTTCAACGGGACATTGAAATCAGAATCTTCGGGCATTCTTGGAGCTTTTTATGCTAGACCACTCCGTGTGGTGATAACATTGGCATGCTCATTTCGGGGGTTCTTATTAGTATCGCCCGGTAAAATCCCTGGTTTTCTCTCATTAAGTAAACTAGCTAAACCATTCATTTGCTTCTCCAAATTCTGAATTGAGGCTTGTTGGTTTCTAAACTGATGTTCGTTTTTCTCGTTCGTTTGGTTTATGTTTGTAACAAGCTGAGTTTGTGTTTTTGGTAAACGAAGTTGGTTCGTTACAAGGATGAAGTACTTGGTGAAGGTGGTTTGATGATGTACATGATGATGATGATGATGAATGACGATGGTGATGATGATGGTGTAGGTGTTCTAGTTAATTTTTGGTTTTGCAAGTGTACATGTATTTGTGTAGGCTTTCTAATGTTTAATCCTAAGATGTCTACTTGTATATTTAGGATTTAGGAAGTAAGCTAAGGTTAGGTTCTAATCAAGATAGGTTAAGGTTGATTAAGTGAAAAAATGGCTATGTACAAAGAAATCAAGACTAGTTGTGAAAATAATGAAGTGTAGAAATGTTTCTATCTTATGAACACATGTTCAAATGAAAATGTTTCAAGTCTTTAAAAATACTTAGCTATTAAGTTTAGTTATTAGATTAATACATATATAGAAATATAATTTACAACTTTAGGGTTTATGGTAATGAACTAGGGTTCATAGTACTAAACTAGGGTTTATGATTATTAGTTAGGGTTTATGACTTTATGCAAATATATAAAGTAATACCCAATCAAGTAAAACCTAAAATGCATCCTTAGGGCTATACAAACCCTAAAATAAACCAAGACATAGATTAATAAATTTACTCGTCATGTCGGAAATTGTAACTTAAAGAAGTCAAACTAGACAACTTAAGTCGAAAAGCTAGTGTTGTGACATTACCTACCCGTTAAGAAAAATTTCGTCCTCGAAATTTAGGAGGTACTTCGATTATCAAACAAATGAGGATATTTCTGCCTTATATGGTCATCACGTTCCCATGTGAACTCTGGACGTCTCCAGGTATTCCAACGAACTTTTACAATTGGGATGCTACTATGCTTCAACTTTTTCACCTCACGATCCAATACCTCTACTGTTTTTTCAACAAAATGCAAATTGTCACCTATACTTAGTTCTTCCAAAGGAATTACTAAATTCTCATCTGACAAACACTTCTTCAAGTTCGAAACATGGAAAGTGATGTGCAAAACGTGGTATATAAATTGTTGTATGAAATAGTATGAAAAAATACCGATTAGAGATTGCTACACACTAACGGGCAGTGTACCCGATCGTGTAGTAGTATAGTAAATGGTAAAATCCGTGTATCGTTCCAAGGACAATATCTAAATCAAATTAGGATTATAAACTAAATTGTGATTATCTAAGAAAATTACAAGTACAAGATATATTTTGATTTGCCCTTTTACGATGGGCGAATCAAGTGATGAATAAGATTAAAAAGACAATATTTTTGGTATTTTTATTTTATGAAAACAGAAAGATAGTTTTGATATCAAATTAAAGAAATATGCTCATCTAGACTTTTTACCCTTAATGTTGAATGTTATTTAGGATTAAGATCGTATTGATTGGTTATGCACGAGAACTAATTAATTGGTTCACCAAGAGTAGTCTTGCGCAAACACTCAAACGGGATTACACGACGCAAGTGATGTTCTTGTCATCTAAGACCTCCTATTTGTAATCAACTAATTCAACTAGTTTGAAGACTTGAAGAATGATCAAGTCAATGGTGTGTTGTACATGATCCACTCCTATATCAACTAAGGGTTTAACTTAGTTCATTCCCTTGGTCCGGTTAAATGCTCAATTCACCCAACCCAAATAATTAACTAAGTTTTATAATAAGATCCCTATAAACATCACTAGATAAGGCAAATTACTAACACATGTTAATTGATGGAACTAGGTAGTTGAAAGTGTGTATAACAGATTTTAAGGAATTGGTCATTCTCCTATACAATTACGCATACTAATTAAGCTATTCCAAAGTATCTACAAGAGCCGTTTTTACATTCTTATGTAAATTAACCATTTGAACTTAACTTATCCCTTTTGGTAAAGGACGGATAAACACATGTCACTAGGTGTAAATCAATACATTAACTTAACAAGATGATGTTTCTTAATCAAATGAACATATCAACTAGTTGAATCGAAAGGATTAAACTTAACAAGAATGGTTCTTGTATTTAAACATCAAACTATCGTGCATAAGAACAATCAATCAATAGTAAATATTCAACATCTCGGTTATTTATCTAGATGAACATAAAATGGACTAGCCAACAATAATGCTTGAAAACTTAAACACAACAGTAACAAAGATAGAATTCATTGTAAATACAAGATTAACCTTTTAGGAGTAATCTTGGATGAAGCTCTTGAATGATCTTGGATTCTTCAATGATTTGAGTGCTTAGATGCACTTTGATAAGCCTAAGAACTGCTTTGAATCGTATGTTTTCGTCTCTGAACAGAAAGGAAACTGGTGTTCTTGAAATGAAACTGGAAATGGAATTAAATAAGCTGAACAGTTGGTGAAAAGCACTGTGCGCGGCGCGCACAGTAAGGTTGCGCTGAGCGCACTCTTCACCTAACCCACTTTTTCTTTACAGCTCAACATCGCACGTTCAAATCTACTTTTCTGGTAAAAGTGCGCGGAGGGGTGCGCTGAGCGCACTACTGTGCGCGGCGCGCACTAGGCTTGGCACACATTGGTTTTGGCCAAGAATTCTTCTGATCAAAATTATGCAATGTGCGCTGAGCGCACCCTTCTGTCTTTAGCTCTCTGGTCTTGTTTTCGATCTCTGAGCTGTATCATACATAATCTTCCATATTTCTTCAAGTTTACAATGATTCTAGACTATATTACAATAACATGAAATACAAACGGAATTACTATGTTTACATATGAAATAAACGACAATAGGACGCGATATTACGACTAAAGATATGACTAATTTGAGTAATATCAGAAAGCATTATGAATACCACTAAGCTCCCGTGGTAGTTTCAATCTATATGCAACTGGACCAATCCTTTCAATAACCTCAAAAGGTCCTACATATCTCGGGCTCAGCTTTCCTCTCTTCCCAATCCTTATTACTCCTTTCCATGGAGAAACTTTTAGCATAACTTTGTCACCCACTTGAAATTCTAAAAATTTCCTTCGGACATCGGCATAACTCTTCTGCCTACTCCTTGCCATCTTTAATCTTTCCTGAATCTGAAAGATATTCTCAGTTGTTTCTTGGATAATCGCTGGTACTGTTAATTGTGAATCACCAATCTCACTCCAACATAATGGTGATCTACATTTCCTTCCATACAAAGCTTTAAATGGAGCAGCCTTTATACTCGAGTGATAACTATTGTTATATGAAAACTCATATAAAGGTATATACTAATCCCAGCCACTTCCAAAATCAATTACACATGCTCGAAGCATGTCTTCAAATGTCAGAATAGTTCTCTCACTCTGCCCATCGGTTTTGGGATGATAAGCCGTACTCATATCCAAACGAGTACCTAGGGATTTTTGCAAAGATTGCCAAAATCTTGAAGTAAATCTGCTATCTCGGTCAGAGATAATAGAAATTGGAACTCCATGTCTAGAGACAATCTCCTTGATATACAAATCTACTAACTTTTCCATCTTGTCAGTTTCTTTCAAGGGTAATAAATGTGCAGATTTTGTAAGGCGATCCACTATTACCCAAATAGTGTCATAACCCTTCGCAGTCTTTGGTAATTTTGTAATGAAATCCATCGTAATTCCTTCCCATTTCCATTTGGCAATCTCAGGTTGCTACAATAATCCTGATGGTTTCTGATTCTCAGCCTTGACCTTCGAACATGTCAAACACTTCCCAACATAAGTTGCAAATTCAGCTTTCATGTTCGGCCACCAATAGAATTCCTTTAAGTCATGGTACATTTTTCCAGAGCCTGGATGAATTGAATATCTTGTCTTGTGTGCTTCATCCATCACAAGCTCTCACAATCCACCAATCTTTGGAATCCAAATTCTGTTTGCAAAATATCGGGTTCCGTCACTCTTAACTAATTCCTTCTTTCTTCACGTTCTCTTCCTTCATAGCTTCTAATTCTACATTTTAAATACGAGACACAAGGTTTATCTGGATAGTCATATTCAATGACCTAACTCTCAGAGGTTTAACCCTTTCTTTCGACTCAATGCATCAGCTACAATGTTCGCTTTCCCCAGATGATATCGAATATCACAATCGTAATCATTTATAAGTTCCACCCAACGTCTTTCTCGCAGGTTTAACTGTTTCTGATTGAAAATATGCTGAAGAATTTTATGATCTGTATATATGGTACACTTGGTCCTATATAAATAGTGTCTCCATATTTTCAACGCAAACACAATGGCTCCTAACTCCAAATCATGAGTTGTATAATTCTGCTCATGCTTCTTCAGTTGACGAGATGCATACGCAATGACCTTCTGTCGTTGCATTAAAACACATCCTAACCCTTGTCTAGACGCATCACAATAAACCAGAAAAATCTTCATTTCCTTCCCGTAGTGATAGTATAGGTGTGGTTGTCAACTTATGTTTCAACATTTGAAAAGCAGATTCATGTGCAGAGGACCATTCGAATTTCTTATCCTTGTGTGTTAACACAGTTAACGGTCTTGCTATCTTGAAGAAATTCTGAATAAATCTTCTATAATATCTAGCAAGTCCTAGAAATTGACGAATTTGAGATGGGTTCTTAGGCACTTCCCAAATCTTAATAGCTTCAATCTTGGTAGGATCAACATGGATACCTTCTCTATTAACCACATGACCCAAAAATTGGACTGAATCTAGCCAAAAACCACACTTTGAAAATTTAGCATATAACTGCTCTTTTTCCAAAAGTTGCAAAACTAATCTCAAATGTTTCTCTTGCTCTTCCTTATTCTTGGAGTAGATCAAAATATCATCGATAAACTCTCTATTAAATTTATATAGATACGTCTTGTATACTCTGTTTATCAGATCCATAAATACTGCAGTGGCGTTGGTTAAACCAAACGGCATTACCAAAAATTCATAATGGCCATAGCGTGTTCTGAACATTGTCTTAGGCACATCGTCCTCTTTGACTCTTAATTGATGGTACCCTGATCTGAGGTCGATCTTGGAATAAATACTTGACCCTTGTAATTGGTCAAATAGATCATCTATCCTTCGTAACGGGTAATGATTCTTGACTGTAAGCTTATTCAGCTCTCGATTGTCAATGCACATTCTGAAAGATCCATCCTTTTTCTTGACAAACAAGATTGGAGCACCCCATGGAGAAACACTAGGTCGAATAAATCATTTATCTAATAATTCTTGGAGTTGATTTAATAGTTCTTGTAGTTCTGAAGGAGCTAATCGATAAGGTGATTTGGAAACTGGATTGGCTCCGGGAACTAAATCAATCTGGAATTCAACTTGTCTATGCGGAGGTAGTCCTGGCAAATCTTCTGGGAATACTTGAGGAAACTCACGAACAACTGGAACATATTCCAATCCAACCTCTTTAGTTTTGAGTTCTTTCACGTGTGCGAGAATGGAAGGATATCCCTTCCTTAAATACTTTCGAGCTCTCATACAGGAAATAATATTAAGGATTACCTTACTCTTATCTCCTTGGATGACTAAGTTCTCACCATTCTCAAGAGGTATACGGATAGACTTTTCTGCATAATTAATGTCCGCACAGTTCTTAGATAACCAATCCATACCAATAACAACATCGAAACTTCCTAAATTAACGGGCATTAAATCAATATCGAACAGATTGTTTGACAAATTTAAGTCAAAACCTCGCATAATCTTATCTACTTTTATCAATTTACCGTTTGCTAATTCTACAGCATATCTAATGTCTAGGGCAGTTAAATGCCTATTTATCGCAACACTAAAATCCTTAGCTATAAAACTTTTATCAGTGCCGGTATCAAATAAAATAGATGCTAAATGATTATTTAGGAGGAACGTGCCCGTGACTAACTCTGGGTCCTCACGAGCTTCCTTCGTTGTGATCTGAAAAGCTCGGCCCTTAGCCGTTTCACCCTTCTTAGCCTTAGGATATTCTTTCTTGAAATGCCCTACTTAACCACATCCAAAGCAAACATTCTGATTGTTCTTATCGTTCTTATCATTCCCTGATAAATGAACTCTACAATCTTTTAGGAGATGTCCTTGCTTCTTGCATCGCTCAAACACCGAAATGATGTTTCGTGCACCTGCTGCAGTAGGGTTTCTTTCCCGCATACTTTCTATTCGAACTCTCAACCTTGGTAGTTCCTTGCTTCTTGGAATTACCTTCTTGGTTTCCATCCCACTTACGCTTCTCAGTCGTAACCTTCACATCCGTCTTAGCATTGATTGATTGACGTCGCACTGCTTGCACCATCAAATCATGCGCCATACGAATAGCACTCTGGATCGTTTCAGGTTTAGATGATATAACATTTCCTTGAATGTCTTCTGACAGTCCCCGAGTTTATCTCTCAATTCTTTTATATTCGGGATTAACCATGCTTGGACACATTAAAGCTAACTCAAGAAATCGATTAGTATATCCTGAGATATCCGTTCCTTGTAACTTTAAGTTCCATAACTCAGTTTCTAGCCTTTGAATCTCATTCCTCGGGCAATACTCATCAATTATCTGCTTCTTGAATTCTTCCCATGGCGTATTATATGCAACATCAATACCCAGACTTGGCAAAAGAATTCCACCATGTAAATGCTCCATCCAAAAGAGTACATGATGTGAACTTCACTTGATCATTGTCTGCGCACTCACTGATTATGAATATTGATTCTAGTTTTTCAAGCCATCTCATTAACCCTATGGGTCCTTCCATTCCTGAAAAACTCTGGGGCTTGCAACCCATAAATGTCTTGTAATTGCATGTTTGCCACTTCGGGTCTCCTTTCGTTCGAGGCATTTGCTGCACGTCCTGTTTCAGCGTTAGCAACCTCTTTGGCTACTCTTTGAATTACCATCTCCTCAATCTGAGCATCACTCATTCCCGTGTTTGGATTTCTCTTCGGAGGCATTTTTCTAACAAAGAAAGATAATTCAAATATTTGAGATATTATAAGTAACATATATATATAATTGTTCATAATATGAAAACGAACTCAAGTAATCATAATATAAAAGTTATCGATTAAGATAGGCTTTTCAATATTACAAAATTTGGGTATCTAACCTACCCGTTAGTTCCATTCATATATATAAACAACTATTACATTAGTTACTTAACCTATAATATCCGAAATATGAACATCTAAGAGTGTAAGCTAGAATATCAACACTCCTAATCACAAACGATGAGTCTAAGGTGGTGAAATGGTGTTAACCACCGAAATCACTTCGTTCAAATAGATATTCAAATAAGTAACTTGCTCCGCAAGATCACGATTCCTAGCCGATAAATCATCAACACGATACTTCAACAACTCAATCTCCTCCTGCTGTGTACACTGAACACCCTCGATCTCATTAAAATGGGAATTGTTACAATCATGATTCTCCTGAATATACAAATAATCAACTGTAAAGACCCGTCCTAATCCATAAGAATGAATACAATAAAATATGATTACATTGCGAGGTATTTGACCTCTATATGATACATTTTACAAACATTGCATTCGTTTTAAAAGACAAACTTTCATTTACATCGAAAGTTGACAGGCATGCATACTAATTCATAATATCCAACTATAAATGATCTAATCTATCATTTACTTAATCATAATCTTTATTGAACTCAGCGACTTGAATGCAACGTCTTTTGAAATATGCCATGAATGACTCCAAGTAATATCTTTAAATTGAGCAAATGCACAGCGGAAGATTTCTTTCAATCCTGAGAATAAACATGCTTTAAAGTGTCAATCAAAAGGTTGGTGAGTTCATTAGTTTATCATAATCAATCATTTCCATAATTTTAATAGACTACAAGATTTCCTTTATTCAATAATCATACACTCGCAAGTGTTTAAAAATTCATTCATAGGATTGAACACCTGGTAACCGACATTAACAAAATGCATCTAGAATATCCCAAAACATATAAAAATCGAAGTACTAAAGCAGTTCAAATTCTCTGACTCGGGCTTGTCAAGGCCCATAGATCTATCTTTAGGATTCGCGTCAATTGGTGGCAGTTATAATAAACACCAATTCTTAGGCTACCAAGTTCAACAAGGGCGATATCTGGTATAACGATTCAACCATAGAATGTAGTTTCGATTACTTGTGTCTATTTCGTAAAGAAATTATAAAAGCGCATGTATTCTTAGTCCCAAAAATATTTATATTGCAAAAGCATTTAAAAAGGGAGCAAATGAAACTCACAATACTGTATTTCGTAGTAAAAATACATATGACGTCATTGAACAAGTGCAAGGTTGGCATCGGATTCACGAACCTATATTAATTATATATATTTATATGTTGGTCAATATTTGTCTAACAATTTAGGTTAAACCGTAGTGTATCACAATGCTAATACTCGAGTCTAATATGTAAAAGTCAATTTGACCCAAAATGACTTCCAAAATCTATACATGATTATTTTATAACTTAAATATAGTCGTTTTATATATATTAAAATATATTTATCAGATTTTATTAAAGTAAATAATAAAAGTCATTTGTTAATAAAAATGTATATTTAAAATTTATATATGATAAAAATATACTTTTTATATATTTTAAATAATAAGATTCATAAAGTTCACTTAATATCATAAAAATATAGTGGTATGTAACTTTAATATAATTATATTACGTGTGGTAAAAATATCTTTGTATCACATATCTTTTTGATAAAATAATATTGATAATAATAATAATAATAAATAAAAGTTGTATTATTTTGTAATAATAATAGTTATTACTATTCTACTAATAATAATAACAATATTTATATTTAATAATAATGATATTAATTATGATAAAATGATAATTCTAATCATGATAATCTTAATAATAACAATACTTTTTAATATTAACTGTAATGGTAATATCTTAAAAAAATATAATTCTATTCAAAATGTTAATTTTTAATAATAATAATACCTAAATGACAATAAAAGTGATATTTTATAATAATAATAATAATATTTCTATTAAAAATGTTAACTTTAATAAAAATGATAGTTTTAATATTAACGATACTTTTAATAATAATAATAGTGATAAAAATAATGAAAACTATAATTTTATCTAAATCAATATCTTACGAGATTTTAAATTTCATCATGATACACATACTCATTATTTCCTAATCGATTTATTTAATAGCTTTTAGTTCTCTTTTATATCGCATACATAATAATGATAACAATAATATTCATAATAATTAGATGATACTAATATTTGTTTTAATGATAATAATACTGATAAGTATTATAATATTATTAATGATAATATTAATAATTATATTAATAATAATGATAATATAGATAATAATTTTTAATGAATAACAACAACAATAATAATAATAATAATAATAATAATAATAATAATAATAACAACAATTTTTGATAATAATACATACAATAATAATGATAATATAATGATAATAATAATAATAATAATAATAATAACAATAATAATAATAATAATAATAATAATAACGGTGATAATAACGACGATGGTAATAATAATCATTTTAATAATAATACTAAAATTCAGTTGACTATAACTTTTAATCCGTTCATCGAAATCACACGAGTTCTAAATGAAAAGTTCTTAATTTTTCGCTAGCTTTCCAACTACATGCATATCATATACCTTATCTCAGTAGCATATGTATCTAATTCAGGATTCAACATAACCTATCTAATGACAATATCAAACATACAAGCATGCACAATCCTATATACTTGAGCACTAGTCAGGGATACACTAAAAATATATAAAGTTAAGTTAAGAGTGCTCACGTATCAATATTGAGATTCAATATTGCAGGAAAGTACGTAGATGCAACGAAGATGATAAAAACTAGTTTGACCTCATAAGCATACCCCCGAACCATACCCATAACTTCCATAGCTATAACTCATAATTTCCTTAGCTCTATCTCGCTCGCAAAATCCGTTTGAAATAACTCGCTCATGACCTCGTCGTAGTATTTTATGTATAATACTAATAATACTAGTACTACTAATAATAATAACAATAAGATTAATAATAATATTAATTTTAATAATAATAATAATAATTTTATTTATAATATAAATATATATATGTGAGAGATATAGATCAATGGATTGAATGAGTAAACTGAGCCAGAATTCGATCGTATTTAAATACATTTTGCCCACCTACCCACACCATGCGATCGCATGAGATTTGAGTGGTATAGCCATGCGATCGCATGGCTAAAAGAAAAGGGCCAAATTCGTTTCACAATACATGCCGACACTTATGATTTATAATATATATATTATTTAATATATAATATATTTAATCTTTAGAATTAATTAAATATTATACTATATTCTCGTCCTTTCGTACGCTTAGAAAATTTGTACTTTAAGTTTCGCGACACGTACCTTTATCAATAATTAGACTTATTTCACCAATAATTATACTAATTGAAATTTAACTTATTTATTTGAGTGTTTTGGTCATTTGCTTCTATAAATCAACTTCTCGTTGTTTATCAATATAAGTAATTTATACTAAAAAAATTTTATAACTAAATTTATATTTTATCTTATTGTAATATATATATATATATATATATATATATATATATATATATATATTTATTTAGAAATATAAATTTATACATAACATATATAATTGAAATATTTAATTTTTCAAAACTAATTATATTGCAAAGTTGTTTTATTAAAATCGTTTAAATAAAAAAAGTTATTATATCAAATAACGTTTTAATATTATGACAAATAAATAATTAATTTATGAAGAGACATGAGACAATATTTGTAAAACAAGCGTTGAAAGTTGCCCGGTTATCGTTATTTGACATATTTCTTTTTACTTAAAAATTACTTTGATATTTTCCGAATATAGTTAAAATGGAAAGATTTCTCAAATCAATGTGGACCTCTCAACAGAGACTCGTAATCATAATTCAATGTATCTGATAATTCAATTATTTGATGTAATATTCTAATCCATCGATAAACATATTGGAGCAATTACGTTCATGTAAAGTATTATACATTTAATACTTTGTTAACATTTTCAAGTTATAATATATATACATATATATACATATATATACATATATATATATATATATATATATATATATGTATATATATATGTATATATATGTATATGTATATATGTGTATATATATATATGTATATATGTATATATATATATATATATATATATATATATATATATATATATATATATATATATATATATATAATCATATCCATTTATATAACGGTTCGTGAATCGTTGGAATTTGGTCGAGGTTAAATGAATGTATGGACACAGTTTAAGATTTTTGAAATTCAACTTAACAAACTTTGCTTATCGTGTCGAAATAATATAAAGATAAAGTTTAAATTTGTTCAGAAATTTCCGGGTTGTCACATCAACCGTCCCTTGAAGTCGTTCAATGCGCCTCTCATGCCTAAACATCCTAGCAAACAAGGTATAAATCGTGTCCTGTTGTGATTGACCCATTAATCCATCCCTACCATTAATAGTCAGAGGAACATTATGTTCATGATAAGGGTTCCTTCTTATTGGTTCCATCTACCTAGAATTTCCCTAACCCATATCCATCGTCGCCAGAATGGTTGATACATTTCAAACTCGTTCCTATTAGAGTTATCGTCAGAATCGTCACTAACAATGATAGGTGCAGTCACGGTGTTGGATCCCATAGAACTAGATGAAGCCATCTTAACATACACAACACATAAAAGTTAGCCTATAGAATTTCCGACGAGTATAAGTAATAATATATGACTCGAAAAATAGTAGAGACCAGAAAATTTTTGACTCGATTATAGGCGGGACACATTAATACAATCCTAGTCGGTCAGGTCTAGACACACTAATGTTGTCCACATTCCCTATAACCCAGGCTCTGATACCATGTATGTCACGACCCCCGTCTCGATTTCCCAAGACGTGGTGTGAACTTTAACATAGTGTCCCAGGTTATAGTCAACGTATCAGTGAAAACATAAATATTATTACATCACGATCTCTGTTTTTAGTTTTGGTACATCGTGGTTACAAAATACAAGTACAGACATAGTACAAATAGAAATACATCATAATCTAGCCTATCAAAACTAGATTTAACAAAAGACATTTTTAAACTTCCACGATGCCCGACCTGAAAGTGCTCCAAAAGCTAAGTACCTGAGATAAATACTTAAAAACGTCAATATAAATATTGGTGAGTTCATAGGTTTAGTTATAATGTTTAGTTAATGGACATCAAGATTTTCATGTATAAAATAGTTAAAAGATATTCTAGTTCATGAGCTTTCGATATCGAACGTTAACGTAAAAGTACCCGAAAACAAGCGTCACTTTAGGTCTAAGTGCATATGGTCGAAGGTATGCATCCAATAGCCTAGAAGGCCTATCCTGATGTGAGGAGTCATTCTCAAATAGATCTATTCATAATATTCGCGTTTACCAAACCGTTAATTAACGATATCAAAATCGGGCTTTCTAAATTGACCTTTGTTACTCAACATAGAATATTATTGTAAGTACTTGATTCCAAAATGTAAAATAGTAAACAAGTATTATCTCATCCCAAAATTATAAAAGATTGATTAAAAATGGGACTACGAACTCACAAGTAAAGCGGTGTGAAGCGTTCACGGTAATCGGTCAGATTGTGTTTGGTGTTCCGGGCTTGAGACTTAATGAAATGTTAATAGGTCAGAGGTCTTAATATGTAATATAGTACTTAATTAAGGTTTAAGATCAATTCCTTAAGTAATCTTACATGTTTAATTTGATTCTTGGTTTCAAAAGTTACTAGTTTATAGTTTTAAGAATAGACTGTTTTCGACTAGTTTTATCATGACATAAGTGTAGGTATTTCTAATGATCTAGACATCAATTTTAAGTGAATTTACTATCTCTAGAAAGATATTTGAGTGTAGGTTCTAACCATGTAATGTTAGTCTCTAAACTCAGAACATAAGTTGGTCAAAAGTTCATTTCTTCACAAGTGTGCAAAACAGTTCAGTTTTACACTACAAGATCTTATGCAAGTTTATAAATATCAAAACTTATCTATTTGTCTCAAGAACTTTATAGAAGTCTTAGCACATATAAAAGTGATTATTCTCAAAAGGAATAGTCTCCAAGTCTTCATTAACCTTGTCTTTGGAGATAAGGTTTTAGACTAATTTCTGACTTCAATAAAATCTTGTGTCAACTAGATAGGTCTATATTTAGATGATTTCTTAATGGATCTTAGTGATTTTACTGTCCTTAGTTCACCAAAGAAAATTCTAAAATGACTTTCCCTTTGAGTTAAATCATGAAACCTTTACTATAAGTCTCAAACACATATATGAACATTATATAAATTCATGAGTTTCAAGGAGCAACCATAGGTTGGTGTTTAGGTCATTAACTTCAAGTAGAAATTTGGACAGCTCAAAGACAAACTAGTTTTACATAGTTTAACCACTTTGGTTATTACTTTAACTTCATTTTAAGATATTGGACATATATAGATCTTAAGTATACTGATCTAGTATCAAAATCAAGGTTAGCCATATAGTCATCATTGAGTGATTTAACACTCTAGATCTAGCTTTTACACCATGAAGGTTCTTGATTTTGACTAGAAATGATGAATAGATTTAGTCTAGCTTGTTATACCTTGATGTACTATACTCCTAATGCTTAAAGAAGATGATTAATTACTTGCTTGTGATCTGTATTTGAGAGTGGAGAAGTGTTGAGAGAGAGTGGAGAATGATCAAATGAAAGAATGGAGGATGGAGGTTGGTTTATATAGAGGTAATGGTGGTGATGGAGGTGGGACGTGGCACAAGGAGGGGAGGGGGAGGGAGTGACTCACCATGGATCATTAATGAAGCTCATCATTGTGTTTTGCATGAGATTTACTTAAGGATGAAATACTTGGTGAAGGTGGTTTATGTAGTGACCCGAACTTTTCCATGTTTATATATATATTAAATGAAATTGTTATTTACATGATTAAGTGTTTCCAACATGTTAAGCAATCAAACTTGTTAAGACTTGATTAATTGAAATAGGTTTCATATAGACAATTGACCACCCAAGTTGACCGGTGATTCACGAACGTTAAAACTTGTAAAAACTATACGATGACATATATATGGTTATATATATAGTTAACATGATTTTATTATAAGTATGTATCTCATTAGGTATTTTAACAATGAGTTATATACATAAAAATGAGACTATTAATTTAAGAAACTCGAAAACGATATATATAACTATTATCGTTATAACAACGTCTTACTAGGTACATATGAATCATATTAAGATATTGATACACTTGGTTAATTATGTTAAATGATAAGTAAATATATTATTAAGTGTATTAACAATGAAATACATATGTAAAAATAAGACTACTAACTTAATGATTTCGAAACGAGACATATATGTAACGATTATCGTTGTAACGACATTTAACTGTATATACATCATACTAAGATATATTATATATCATGATATCATTATAATATAACAATTTAACATCTCATTTGTTATAATAAACAATGGGTTAACAACATTCAACAAGATCGTTAACCTAAAGGTTTCAAAACAACATTTACATGTAACGACTAACGATGACTTAACGACTCAGTTAAAATGTATATACATGTAGTGTTTTAATATGTATTCATACACTTTTGAAAGACTTCAAGACACTTATCAAAATACTTCTACTTAACAAAAATGCTTACAATTACATCCTCGTTCAGTTTCATCAACAATTCTACTCGTATGCACCCGTATTCGTACTCGTACAATACACAGCTTTTAGATGTATGTACTATTGGTATATACACTCCAATGATCAGATATTAGCAGCCCATGTGATTCACCTAACACATGTGGGAACCATCATTTGGCAACTAGCATGAAATATCTCATAAAATTACAAAAATATGAGTAATCATTCATGACTTATTTACATGAAAATAAAATTACATATCCTTTATATCTAATCCATACACCAACGACCAAAAACACCTACAAACACTTTCATTCTTTAATTTTCTTCATCTAATTGATCTCTCTCAAGTTCTATCTTCAAGTTCTAAGTGTTCTTCATAAATTCCAAAAGTTCTAGTTTCATAAAATTAAGAATACTTCCAAGATTGCAAGTTTACTTCCAAGTTTTCTAAATCCATTCCAAGTAATCATCCAAGATCAAGAAACCTTTGTTACTTACAGTAGGTTATCTTTCTAATACAAGGTAATAATCATATTCAAACTTTAATTCAATTTCTATAACTATAACAATCTTATTTCGAGTGGAAATCTTACTTGAAATTGTTTTCGTGTCATGATTCTGCTTCAAGAACTTTCAAGCCATCCAAGGATCCTTTGAAGCTAGATCTATTTTTCTCATTTCCAGTAGGTTTATCCAAGGAACTTTAGGTAGTAATGATATTCATAACATCATTCAATTCATACATATAAAGCTATCTTATTCGAAGGTTTAAACTTGTAATCACTAGAACATAGTTTAGTTAATTCTAAACTTGTTCGCAAATAAAAGTTAATCCTTCTAACTTGACTTTTAAAATCAACTAAAAACATGTTCTATATCTATATGATATGCTAACTTAATGATTTAAAACCTGGAAACACGAAAAACACCGTAAAACCGGATTTACGCCGTCGTAGTAACACCGCGGGCAGTTTTGGGTTAGTTAATTAAAAACTATGATAAACTTTGATTTAAAAGTTGTTATTCTGAGAAAATGATTTTTATTATGAACATGAAACTATATCCAAAAATTATGGTTAAACTCAAAGTGGAAGTATGTTTTCTAAAATGGTCATCTAGACGTCGTTCTTTCGACTGAAATGACTACCTTTACAAAAACGACGTGTAACTTATTTTTCCGACTATAAAACTATAATTTTTCTGTTTAGATTCATAAAATAGAGTTCAATATTAAACCATAGCAATTTGATTCACTCAAAACGGATTTAAAATGAAGAAGTTATGGGTAAAACAAGATTGGATAATTTTTCTCATTTTAGCTACGTGAAAATTGGTAACAAATCTATTCCAACCATAACTTAATCAACTTGTATTGTATATTATGTAATTTTGAGATACTATAGACACGTATACAATGTTTCGACCTATCATGTCGACACATCTATATATATTTCGGAACAACCATAGACACTCTATATGTGAATGTTGGAGTTAGCTATACAGGGTTGAGGTTGATTCCAAAATATATATAGTTTGAGTTATGATCAATACTGAGATACGTATACACTGGGTCATGGATTGATTCAAGATAATATTTATCGATTTATTTCTGTACATCTAACTGTGGACAACTAGTTGTAGGTTACTAACGAGGACAGCTGACTTAATAAACTTAAAACATCAAAATATATTAAAAGTGTTGTAAATATATTTTGAACATACTTTGATATATATGTATATATTGTTATAGGTTCGTGAATCAACCAGTGGCCAAGTCTTACTTCCCGACGAAGTAAAAATCTGTGAAAGTGAGTTATAGTCCCACTTTTAAAATCTAATATTTTTGGGATGAGAATACATGCAGGTTTTATAAATGATTTACAAAATAGACACAAGTACGTGAAACTACATTCTATGGTTGAATTATCGAAATCGAATATGCCCCTTTTTATTAAGTCTGGTAATCTAAGAATTAGGGAACAGAAACCCTAATTGACGCGAATCCTAAAGATAGATCTATCGGGCCCAACAAGCCCCATCCAAAGTACCGGATGCTTTAGTACTTCAAAATTTATATCATATCCGAAGGGTGTCCCGGAATGATGGGGTTATTCTTATATATGCATCTTGTTAATGTCGGTTACCAGGTGTTCACCATATGAATGATTTTTATCTCTATGTATGAGATGTGTTTTGAGATATGAAATCTTGTGGTCTATTGTTACGATTTGATATATATAGGTTAAACCTATAACTCACGAACATTTTTGTTGACGTTTAAAGCATGTTTATTCTCAGGTGAATACTAAGAGCTTCCACTGTTGCATACTAAAATAAGAACAAGATTTGGAGTCCATGTTTGTATGATATTGTGTAAAAACTGCATTCAAGAAACTGATTTCGATGTAACATATTTGTATTGTAAACCATTATGTAATGGTCGTGTGTAAACAGGATATTTTAGATTATCATTTAATCTACGTAAAGCTTTTTAAACCTTTATTTATGAAATAAAGGTTATGGTTTGTTTTAAAAATGAATGCAGTCTTTGAAAAACGTCTCATATAGAGGTCAAAACCTCACAACGAAATCAATTAATATGGAACGTTTTTAATCAATAAGAACGGGACATTTCAGTTGGTATCCGAGCGTTGGTCTTAGAGAACCAGAAAATTTGCATTAGTGTGTCTTATCGAGTTTGTTAGGATGCATTCGTGAGTCTGGACTTCGACCGTGTTTTCTTTAAAAATGATTGCTTAACATTTTTGTTGGAAACTATATATTATTAACATGTATATATTATGTGATATATTAATCTCTTAACATGTTTGATATTGTGTGATAGATGTCTACCTCTAGCACAAATCCCATTGACTCACCTAATAATAACGAAGAGTCGAATATATATTGGACTGATTCACAAGTTCCCGAAGAGGAACCGGAAGAAGAATCAGAACCGGAAGAGGAGGAACCGAAGGAGGAAATTGAACCGGTGGGGGAAATAATAAAACGGTTAAGTAAAAGAAAATCCTCAACCAACCAACCAAGGTTAATTATGGTCAATGGTGTTTCCGCCAAGGAAGCAAAATATTGGGAGGATTATCAATTCTCCGATGAATCGGATTCCGACGAGAATTCCGATGATGTTATAGAAATTACCCCAACTGAATTTAAAAAAAGCAAAAGAAAATAATAAGGGAAAGGGCATAAAAATAGAGAAATCTAATTCCAACCCCGATGAACTTTATATGTATCGTCAACCCCCGAAGTCCTTAAGTTGTAACAATGACCCGGGAACCTCTAAACCACCAGGTTTTTCTAAACCGTTGTGGAAAACGACAGCTAGTATTAGGGGAACATCATATATCCCTAGAAACTTGGCAAAACGAACCAAAACCGAAGAAAAAGAAACGAGTGAGTCGGAATAAGATAGTTGTATTCGTGTGGTGTAATATATGTAATATAGTGTGCTTATGCTTTATGATATATGTAAAAATTGCTTGTATTAATAAGTATTTTTTTATGAATCTAACTCTTGTCTATTTTACAGTTTAAAAACACAAAATGGATAGACAACCCAATATTTTAAGAGACCTACCCGGAGACATGATTGATGAAATCTTGTCTAGAGTTGGTCAGAATTCCTCGGCATAACTATTTAAGGCGAGATCAGTTTGTAAAACATTCGAAGAACGTTCCAAGAATGTCTTGGTTTATAAGAGACTTTCGTTTGAAAGATGGGGGATATCACATTGGGAAACCCAGAAGTTACGATGTGTTTACTTTGACACATATATTGCGGGGAACCCAAATGCTATTTTACGCAACGGGTTAAGAAATTATTTTGACTCAATGTATCCGAATATAGGACTTCATGATTTAGAAAAAGCAACTAACATGCAACATAAAGAAGCATGCTATGCTTACGTGTTAGTAATGTTCGCTTGTCACCAAAGTGAGAAAAAGAACATCGGCTACAGCTATTAAACAATACGTTCCCACAATGTGACGGAGTCGGTAATTGGGGTAAGAAATGAGGTTTTTAGGTTATTACGAGACTGTTGGTCATTACGTAACCCTCGTCCCTTTGACGACATTACAACACGCTGTCTTATCAACGGCCATAACGGTTATGTTCCACAAGACCAAGGATGGGAAGTAGTCCTAGTAAAACCAGAATGCATGACTTGTTTCTGGACGTATGAATTACGTGTCTTTATTGCCTTTGCTGAACGACTTGTGTACTAGCTAGAATTATCTTCACAACTATCTTGTATCAAAGTTATTGTGTGCTATATTTCATGCTTTATGTAAAATAAGCGGTATTGTAAGTTTGTAAAATATTGTATAAAAGTTTGAACGCGAAATATTATTATAATCAGTTTTTATATAGAATTGTAGTAGTTGAATTGTATATTAGCTACTAAGTATGAACTTAACGGGTAGGTACTACCCGAATTTAAACTTATAAAACGCTAATATGAAGAAAAAGCTTTAATAAATGAGTTCATATTATGCTACGAAATACTATTAACTACTCTTAATATTCTGTATGATTAACTTGTTCCATTTGACTATTTTGAAGGAAATGGCACCGACTACTCGACACACCGTGAATATGAATGAAGAGGAATTTCGTACTTTTCTAGCTTCAAACATAGCCGCAGTACAGTCTGCGCTACATACCAACAATAACCTTGGATCTAGCAGTACAGGAAATCGTGTAGGATGCACCTACAAAGAATTCACTGCCTGCAAACCTTTGGAATTTGATGGAACCGAAGGATCGATCGGATTGAAACGGTGGACCAAGAAGGTCGAATCGGTGTTTGCCATAAGTAAGTGTACTGAAGAGGACAAAGTGCAGTACGCTACGTATACCTTCACAGGTTCTGCGTTAACATGGTGGAATACCTATCTAGAGCAAGTGGGACAAGATGATGCGTACGCACTATCGTGGTCAGCATTCAAGCACTTGATGAACGAGAAGTACCGTCCCAGAACCGAGGTCAATAAGCTCAAGACAGAACTTAGAGGGTTACGAACCCAAGGATTTGATATTACCACGTACGAAAGACGATACACAGAATTGTGCCTATTGTGTCCGGGAGCGTTCGAAGATGAGGAAGAGAAGATCGACGCGTTTGTGAAAGGATTACCGGAAAGAATCCAAGAAGATATAAGTTCACACGAGCCCGCCTCCATACAACAGGCATGTAGAATGGCTCACAAACTAGTGAACCAGATTGAGGAAAGAATTAAAGAACAGACGGCTGAAGAGGCCAATGTTAAGCAAGTCAAAAGAAAGTGGAAGGAAAACGGTGATAAGAATCACCAATACAACAACAACAGCAATTACAATAATAATCGCAACAATTATCCCAACAATCGCAACATCAATCGCAACTACAACAAACGGCCCAACAACAACAACAACAACAACAACAACAACAACAACAACAACAACAACAACAACAACAACAGCAACTATAACAATTGTCCCAACAACAATAACAACCGCAACAACAACAACAATCAGAAGCAGCTATGCCAAAGGTGTGAAAAGTATCACTCGGGGTTCTGCACCAAATTTTGCAACAAGTGTAAAAGAAATGGTCATAGAGCGGCGAAGTGTGAGGTCTACGGACCAGGGGTTAACAGAACGAAAGGAACAAATGGTGTCGGAACGAGTAATGGCGGAGCAAGTAGTGTCAGAGCAAGTTATGCCAATGTAGTTTGTTATAAATGTGGAAAACTGGGCCACATTATTAGAAATTGCCCGAACCAGGAGAACACGAATGGACAAGGCCGCGGAAGAGTTTTCAATATTAATGCGGCAGAGGCACAGGAAGACCCGGAGTTTGTTACGGGTACGTTTCTTATTGACAATAAATTTGCTTACGTTTTATTTGATTCGGGTGCGGATAGAAGCTATATGAGTAGATATTTTTGTGCTAAATTAAGTTGTCCATTGACGCCATTGGATAGTAAATTTTTACTCGAATTAGCAAATGGTAAATTAATTTCAGCAGATAATATATGTCGGAATCGAGAAATTAAACTGGTTAGCGAAACATTTAAGATTGACTTGATACCAGTAGATTTAGGGAGTTTTGATGTGATAATCGGTATGGACTGGTTGAAAGAAGTGAAAGCAGAGATCGTTTGTTACAAAAATGCAATTCGCATTATACGAGAAAAAGGAAAACCCTTAATGGTGTACGGAGAAAAGGGCAACACAAAGCTACATCTTATTAGTAATTTGAAGGCACAAAAACTAATAAGAAAAGGTTGCTATGCTGTTCTACAACATGTCGAGAAAGTACAAACTGAAGAAAAGAGCATCAATGATGTTCCCGTCGCAAAAGAATTTCCCGATGTATTTCCAAAAGAATTACCGGGATTACCCCCACATCGATCCGTTGAATTTCAAATAGATCTTGTACCAGGAGCTGCACCAATAGATCGTGCTCCTTACTGACTCGCACCCAGCGAGATGAAAGAACTGCAAAGCCAATTACAAGAACTTTTAGAGCGTGGTTTCATTCGACCAAGCACATCACCGTGGGGAGCTCCTGTTTTGTTTGTCAAGAAGAAAGATGGTACATTTAGGTTGTGTATCGACTACCGAGAGTTGAACAAACTTACCATCAAGAACGGCTACCCACTACCGAGAATCGGTGACTTATTTGATCAACTACAAGGGTCGTCTGTTTATTCAAAGATTGACTTATGTTCCGGGCATCATCAAATGCGGGTGAAAGAAGATGATATTCCAAAGACTGCTTTCAGAACACGTTACGGTCATTATGAGTTTATGGTCATGCCGTTTGGTTTAACTAATGCACCAGCTGTGTTCATGGACCTTATGAACCGAGTGTGTGGACCATACCTT
This sequence comes from Rutidosis leptorrhynchoides, assembly GCF_046630445.1. Taxonomy (NCBI): domain Eukaryota; kingdom Viridiplantae; phylum Streptophyta; class Magnoliopsida; order Asterales; family Asteraceae; genus Rutidosis; species Rutidosis leptorrhynchoides. The sequence goes on from NC_092340.1 coordinate 170,309,479, forward strand.
GACAAGTTTGTCATTGTTTTCATTGATGACATACTTATTTACTCAAAGAATGACCAAGAACACGGTGAACATTTGAGAAAGGTGTTAGAAGTATTGAGGAAGGAAGAATTGTACGCTAAATTTTCAAAGTGTGCATTTTGGTTGGAAGAAGTTCAATTCCTCGGTCACATAGTGAACAAAAAAGGTATTAAGGTGGATCCGGCAAAGATAGAAACTGTTGAAAAGTGAGAAACCCCAAAAACTCCGAAACACATACGCCAGTTTTTAGGACTAGCTGGTTACTACAGAAGGTTCATCCAAGACTTTTCCAGAATAGCAAAACCCTTGACTGCATTAACGCATAAAGGGAAGAAATTTGAATGGAAGGATGAACAAGAGAAAACGTTTCAGTTTTTGAAGAAAAAGCTAACTACGGCACCTATATTGTCATTGCCTGAAGGGAATGATGATTTTGTGATTTATTGTGACGCATCAAAGCAAGGTCTCGGTTGTGTATTAATGCAACGAACGAAGGTGATTGCTTATGCGTCTAGACAATTGAAGATTCACGAGCAAAATTATACGACACATGATTTGGAATTAGGCGCGGTTGTTTTTGCATTAAAGACTTGGAGGCACTACTTATATGGGGTTCAAAGTATTATATATACCGACCACAAAAGTCTTCAACACATATTTAATCAGAAACAACTGAATATGAGGCAGCGTAGGTGGATTGAATTGTTGAATGATTACGACTTTGAGATTCATTACCACCCTGGGAAGGCAAAGGTGGTAGCCGACGCCTTGAGCAGGAAGGACAGAGAACCCATTCGAGTAAAATCTATGAATATAATGATTCACAATAACCTTACTACTCAAATAAAGGAGGCGAAACAAGGAGCTTTAAAAGAGGGAAATTTAAAGGATGAAATACCCAAAGGATCAGAGAAGCATCTTAATATTCAGGAAGACGGAACCCGGTATAGGGCTGAAAGGATTTGGGTACCAAAATTTGGAGATATGAGAGAAATGTTACTTAGAGAAGCTCATAAAACCAGATACTCAATACATCCTGGAACGGGGAAGATGTACAAGGATCTCAAGAAACATTTTTGGTGGCCGGGTATGAAAGCCGATGTTGCTAAATACGTAGGAGATTGTTTGACGTGTTCTAAGGTCAAAGCTGAGCATCAGAAACCATCAGGTCTACTTCAACAACCCAAAATCCCAGAATGGAAATGGGAAACCATTTCCATGGATTTCATCACTAAATTTCCAAGGACTGCAAGTGGTTTTGATACTATTTGGGTAATAGTTGACCGTCTCACCAAATCAGCACACTTCCTGTCAATAAGAGAAGATGACAAGATGGAGAAGTTAGCACGACTGTATTTGAAGGAAGTCGTCTCCAGACATGGAATACCAATCTCTATTATCTCTGATAGGGATGGCAGATTTATTTCAAGATTCTGGCAGACATTACAGCAAGCATTAGGAACTCGTCTAGACATGAGTACTGCCTATCATCCACAAACTGATGGGCAGAGCGAAAGGACGATACAAACACTTGAAGACATGCTACGAGCATGTGTTATTGATTTCAGAAACAGTTGGGATAGACATCTACCGTTAGCAGAATTTTCCTACAACAACAGCTACCATTCAAGCATTGAGATGGCGCCGTTTGAAGCACTTTATGGTAGAAAGTGCAGGTATCCGATTTGTTGGAGTGAAGTAGGGGATAGACAGATTACGGGTCCGGAGATAATACAAGAAACTACCGAGAAGATCATCCAAATTTAACAACGGTTGAAAACCGCCCAAAGTCGACAAAAGAGCTACGCTGACATTAAAAGAAAAGATATAGAATTTGAAATTGGACAGATGGTCATGCTTAAAGTTGCACCTTGGAAAGGCGTTGTTCGATTTGGTAAATGAGGGAAATTAAATCCAAGGTATATTGGACCATTCAAGATTATTGATCGTGTCGGACCAGTAGCTTACCGACTTGAATTACCTCAATAACTCGCGGCTGTATATAACACTTTCCACATCTCGAATTTGAAGAAATGTTTTGCTAAAGAAGATCTCACTATTCCGTTAGATGAAATCCAAATCAACGAAAAACTTCAATTTATCGAAGAACCCGTCGAAATAATGGATCGTGAGGTTAAAAGACTTAAGCAAAACAAGATACCAATTGTTAAGGTTCGATGGAATGCTCGTAGAGGACCTGAGTTCACCTGGGAACGAGAAGATCAGATGAAGAAGAAATACCCGCATTTATTTCCAGAAGATACGTCAACACCTCCAACTGCTTAAAATTTCGGGGTGAAATTTATTTAGCGGGTAGGTACTGTAGTGACCCGAACTTTTCCATGTTTATATATATATTAAATGAAATTGTTATTTACATGATTAAGTGTTTCTAACATGTTAAGCAATCAAACTTGTTAAGACTTGATTAATTGAAATAGGTTTCATATAGACAATTGACCACCCAAGTTGACCGGTGATTCACGAACGTTAAAACTTGTAAAAACTATACGATGACATATATATGGTTATATATATAGTTAACATGATTTTATTATAAGTATGTATCTCATTAGGTATTTTAACAATGAATTATATACATAAAAATGAGACTATTAATTTAAGAAACTCGAAAACGATATATATAACGATTATCGTTATAACAACGTCTTACTAGGTACATATGAATCATATTAAGATATTGATACACTTGGTTAATTATGTTAAATGATAAGTAAATATATTATTAAGTGTATTAACAATGAAATACATATGTAAAAATAAGACTACTAACTTAATGATTTCGAAACGAGACATATATGTAACGATTATCGTTGTAACGACATTTAACTGTATATACATCATACTAAGATATATTATATATCATGATATCATTATAATATAACAATTTAACATCTCATTTGTTATAATAAACAATGGGTTAACAACATTCAACAAGATCGTTAACCTAAAGGTTTCAAAACAACATTTACATGTAACGACTAACGATGACTTAACGACTCAGTTAAAATGTATATACATGTAGTGTTTTAATATGTATTCATACAATTTTGAAAGACTTCAAGACACTTATCAAAATACTTCTACTTAACAAAAATGCTTACAATTACATCCTCATTCAGTTTCATCAACAATTCTACTCGTATGCACCTGTATTCGTACTCGTACAATACACAGCTTTTAGATGTATGTACTATTGGTATATACACTCCAATTATCAGCTCTTAGCAGCCCATGTGAGTCACCTAACACATGTGGGAACCATCATTTGGCAACTAGCATGAAATATCTCATAAAATTACAAAAATATGAGTAATCATTCATGACTTATTTACATGAAAACAAAATTACATATCCTTTATATCTAATCCATACACCAACGACCAAAAACACCTACAAACACTTTCATTCTTCAATTTTCTTCATCTATTTGATCTCTCTCAAGTTCTATCTTCAAGTTCTAAGTGTTCTTCATAAATTCCAAAAGTTCTAGTTTCATAAAATCAAGAATACTTCCAAGATTGCAAGTTTACTTCCAAGTTTTCTAAATCCATTCCAAGTAATCATCCAAGATCAAGAAACCTTTGTTACTTACAGTAGGTTATCTTTCTAATACAAGGTAATAATCATATTCAAACTTTAATTCAATTTCTATAACTATAACAATCTTATTTCGAGTGGAAATCTTACTTGAAATTGTTTTCGTGTCATGATTCTGCTTCAAGAACTTTCAAGCCATCCAAGGATCCTTTGAAGCTAGATCTATTTTTCTCATTTCCAGTAGGTTTATCCAAGGAACTTGAGGTAGTAATGATGTTAATAACATCATTCGATTCATACATATAAAGCTATCTTATTCGAAGGTTTAAACTTGTAATCACTAGAACATAGTTTAGTTAATTCTAAACTTGTTCGCAAATACAAGTTAATCCTTCTAACTTGACTTTTAAAATCAACTAAACACATGTTCTATATCTATATGATATGCTAACTTAATGATTTAAAACCTGGAAACACGAAAAACACCGTAAAACCGGATTTACGCCGTCGTAGTAACACCGCGGGCTGTTTTGGGTTAGTTAATTAAAAACTATGATAAACTTTGATTTAAAAGTTGTTATTCTGAGAAAATGATTTTTATTATGAACATGAAACTATATCCAAAAATTATGGTTAAACTCAAAGTGGAAGTATGTTTTCTAAAATGGTCATCTAGACGTCGTTCTTTCGACTGAAATGACTAACTTTACAAAAATGACTTGTAACTTATTTTTCCGACTATAAACCTATACTTTTTCTGTTTAGATTCATAAAATAGAGTTCAATATGAAACCATAGCAATTTGATTCACTCAAAACGGATTTAAAATGAAGAAGTTATGGGTAAAACAAGATTGGATAATTTTTCTCATTTTAGCTACGTGAAAATTGGTAACAAATCTATTCCAACCATAACTTAATCAACTTGTATTGTATATTATGTAATCTTGAGATACCATATACACGTATACAATGTTTCAACCTATCATGTCGACACATCTATATATATTTCGGAACAACCATAGACACTCTATATGTGAATGTTGGAGTTAGCTATACAGGGTTGAGGTTGATTCCAAAATATATATAGTTTGAGTTGTGATCAATACTGAGATACGTATACACTGGGTCGTGGATTGATTCAAGATAATATTTATCGATTTATTTCTGTACATCTAACTGTGGACAACTAGTTGTAGGTTACTAACGAGGACAGCTAACTTAATAAACTTAAAACATCAAAATATATTAAAAGTATTGTAAATATATTTTGAACATACTTTGATATATATGTATATATTGTTATAGGTTCGTGAATCAACCAGTGGCCAAGTCTTACTTCCCGACGAAGTAAAAATCCGTGAAAGTGAGTTATAGTCCACTTTTAAAATCTAATATTTTTGGGATGAGAATACATGCAGGTTTTATAAATGATTTACAAAATAGACACAAGTACGTGAAACTACATTCTATGGTTGAATTATCGAAATCGAATATGCCCCTTTTTATTAAGTCTGGTAATCTAAGAATTAGGGAACAGAAACCCTAATTGACGCGAATCCTAAAGATAGATCTATCGGGCCCAACAAGCCCCATCCAAAGTACCGGATGCTTTAGTACTTCGAAATTTATATCATATCCGAAGGGTGTCCCGGAATGATGGGGATATTCTTATATATGCATCTTGTTAATGTCGGTTACCAGGTGTTCACCATATGAATGATTTTTATCTCTATGTATGAGATGTGTTTTGAAATATGAAATTTTGTGGTCTATTGTTATGATTTGATATATATAGGTTAAACCTATAACTCACCAACATTTTTGTTTACGTTTAAAGCATGTTTATTATCAGGTGAATACTAAGAGCTTCCGCTGTTGCATACTAAAATAAGGACAAGATTTGGAGTCCATGTTTGTATGATATTGTGTAAAAACTGCATTCAAGAAACTGATTTCGATGTAACATATTTGTATTGTAAACCATTATGTAATGGTCGTGTGTAAACAGGATATTTTAGATTTTCATTTAATCTACGTAAAGCTTTTTAAACCTTTATTTATGAAATAAAGGTTATGGTTTGTTTTAAAAATGAATGCAGTCTTTGAAAAACGTCTCATATATAGGTCAAAACCTCGCAACGAAATCAATTAATATGGAACGTTTTTAATCAATAAGAACAGGACATTTCAGTTTGATGATGTACATGATGATGATGATGAATGACGATGGTGATGATGATGGTGTAGGTGTTCTAGTTAATTTTTGGTTTTGCAAGTGTACATGTATTTGTGTAGGCTTTCTAATGTTTAATCCTAAGATGTTTACTTGTATGTTTAGGATTTAGGAAGTACCCTAAGGTTAGGTTCTAATCAAGATAGGTTAAGGTTGATTAAGTGAAAGAAATGACTAAGTACAAAGAAATCAAGACTAGTTGTGAAAATAATGAAGTGTAGAAATGTTTCTATCTTATGAACAAATGTTCAAATGAAAATGTTTCAAGTCTTTAAAATACTCAGCTATTAAGTTTAGTTATTAGGTTAACATATATATATATATATATATATATATATATATATATATATATATATATATATATATATATATATATATATATATATATGCATATATATATATATATGCATATATATATATATATATATATATGCATATATATATATATATATATATATATATATATATATATATATATATATATATATATATATATATATAATTTACAACTTTAGGGTTTACGGTAATGAACTAGGGTTCATAGTAGTAAACTAGGGTTTATGATGATAAGTTAGGGTTTATGACTTTATGCAAATATGTAAAGAAATACCCAATCAAGTAAAACCTAAAATGCATCCTTAGGGCTATACAAACCCTAAAATAAACGAAGACATAGATTAATAAATTTACTCGTCATGTCAGAAATTGTAATTTAAAGAAGTCAAATTAGACAACTTAAGTCGAAAAGCTAGTGTTGTGACATAATGCCACCAATTTTACGGCTTCTACTCTAGTTTTAGAGCCCTAAACACTCCCAAAAACATCATTCATCACCACTTTGCAAAGATTCAAGTCAAGATCAAAAGTGTGTTCTTCATGCAACTTCAACAAATCATCATGTTCATCATCATCAACATGAGCGGCTAAGTTCTTTTCTTTATTCCTTCCGTTGAACAATTAACGTATTTATGATTTCATTCAAAAGTTATGTGATTAATAGTTTGTATTGAGAAAGTAGTTTTAATTATGAATTGTGAATTGATTAAGTGATTGTTTAATGCAAGTTTATTAATTCTTATTATTGTAAGACAAGTTATTACAATTTAACAATTGTTCTAAGTCCAAGTAGTTCTTGTTTACATTAAGGATACTGACACTTGTGTGAATTGAATAGTTTGTTCCCAAGGTAGTGGTTTCAATAAACCAAAGAAATCTTGTCAATGAGATTCGAACATAACTTGATAGCATAACGTTTTTTTGAATGAGTAAATACATGATTAGGATTCGGAAGTGAAAAAGATTTTTAATTCATTGTCACAACTCAATATTTTGCTTTCTTGTTGATTAAAGTTTTCATCTGTTTAGGTTAAATTGCTTGAGATAGTAATCACTTAGTTAATCTAGAAATCAAATTCTGAAAATCGCTTGTTTTTTACCTTCATTTGTCGTGGAACGAATCCTGCTTACCCTTGCTAGTTAAAGGTAATTAGGTAATTTTTTATTGGTACTTTGACGCCGACCAGAGAGATTTTTTGGGAGATTTGGGTCAAGGATCTGAGTTCTTATTCCTTGCTATCTCGTGTGAAGGAATGATTGAGCTAAATAATGAGGTTCATGAGCTGTGGTAGGAAATTCGTAACGGTTTTGTTAACCATCGAATTGACTTGAAATTTTTATTATAGATGCTAGACACGTAGGTCTAAATCATATCAAATTTGGTACCGATCAGACTATTTAATTCAGAATAGTTTTTTCGAAGTTGGCAGTCATCATGGAAAACCATTGGGGGTTTATTTACCTGTGAGAGAAAATTCATTGTATGTTCATCTACCATTAGATCAATTTGATTTTTGGATTGGTGCTAGGTAAAGCTTTATGATGGTCGAACCGTTATATATTGAGATATGAATTTTCAATTTTAGGCAGTTTCAAGATAAATTCTCCGGGTTTGATGATGCAAGTGGAAGACGGTTGGTCTTTTGAAACTTCGGACGATCCAGCTAGTTCTTCGGGATGTTGCTTTGTTATGAGAACTTAGTAGGGTGTTTCAACTCAGAATAGGGTGATGCTGTAATGAACGGGAAGACATCCGGTTGACAATTGACACTGGGAGTTATCGGGGAAGTTTGGTGCTTACATGGTTTGTAACAGGAAGACCAAATAATTGGTCGGATTTTCCAGGGTTTGTTGAATATTCATGCGGATTATCTTGTATGTCCTGGAATATGATCTTTCTAGGATCCTTGAGGGTGTCGGCAACTCGGTGTGATTTTGGTAACCGACAGAAGTTATCGATCTAGTGGGAGTTGGACGACTATTAGAGTTATAGAGATGGTTGAGAAATGTGTTTTTCCAATGTTTTCAGGTTTAGTGCAATAATTTTGGTTAATACTAGATCTTCAAATACTTTTTTTACTCTCTGATGGCAAAAAAATTTACCAATGACCAATGGTACGAACCAAGTTTCTTATTGAGTAATCGCGATTTAATTCTTACTCGTACAGTGGGAGCATGTTTGGTGAGAAGATGTGGTTTGTAAAATTCATAGCAATGAGGAGGTCAGTGTACCAGCGTGAAAGCAGAAAGTCGAAAAGGTGATAGATTCTGAGGTGGTGATTGCGTTCTCACTAGGTGCTTTGATGAATAGTTTACAAAGGCGTCTGTTGGGATTTTCTTATTCATGGTAAAGAAAATCATAGATAGGGTTAATCTGTATGAGTGAGTCATTGACATGTGGGTTTAGGATTGGATGTGGTTAGAGCGATCGATGAGGCGATGTTGTCTCATGACAGAATCATGTAATTGAAGTCTCGATCACTTTTATTATCTTCTAGTGTAAGAAATTGATCTTCTGGTTTAAGAAGATGGTGGCAAAAAAACCCGATATAGCTCAAGTTAGTGACTAAGAGACTAAATTATCGCGCAGCGGTGTTTTTGGTGTCATCGATGGGGATGTGCAGCGTGATTCGGGTAAGTTTATTCAGTATTATTAAAAGGTGTTGGGCAGAGAATTGGACTCCTGGAGCTGAGGACTTCGTGGTCGCAATGGAAGGTATAGGTCACCATAACTAGTATGGCGGTTAGAAATTGGAAAGCGATTACGATTCTCTGTTTACTTCTAAATCATTGTTGTTTTGCACTATAGATATAACCCTTCTAACCTGTAACTTCTGTGCACGAAATTAATGATAGAAAATATCTCCTTTGGACCCGTGGAGTAAACCTTTTTCCGTGTTTTGGAGTTGGTATATAACCAAGTTAAATCCTTGTATGGTTTATGCATTTATTTATCATTCATATGCTTTAGCTAGTTCATTTATCGTTTGTAGGTTAGTGATTGGTATAATGCACTTGTCTTGTTGGGTCCTAAATTCCTAACACATATAAATGTGGTCAAGATCCGTGCACATATCAGTTTCTCTACACCAAAATTTTCAAATTTGGGCTGAAATATATTGGCATGTAGAATTCATTTTCCTTCTCAAACAATATAAAAATTTATAACGGATTCAAAAATCAACAAGTACATTCGATAAAATAAAAATTCAAACATAGCTAAAACAAGCAGCAATAAATCACTAACTTAAATCAAATTTGAGCCGACAAGGCAAAAAAAATGACTATGAAGCAAAAACTAGCCTAAGAAGCTAAACACAAATAACTTAATTAAGCACAAGATATACTAAAAAGGCTAGAAATCAAAGTAAATAGACAACAAGGACGATGATTGGGAGAACGTCAACCGACACCGCATACTACAAACACAAAACAACCACCTAAGCGAATCCTCCTTTGGAGCTGGGATCTCCAAACGTTGCGTAGTCCAAACCCAAAGGTGCCATTGAGAAGGATAAAAACCCCGCTAAGAAAACCCAAGACAATATAAACCCATATCCCTGCCACGACCCACCACCACCATCTCCTCCGATCCCCCTCCATCACCCGCCATCTCCAGCCACCGAAAAATGCCATCGCCAACAGGGTCACTAAACATCACAACTACCACATGATTCAGATTTGAGCAAAAAACCTCCGGTGGCTGCTACCAATATGTTGAAAGGCCACTGTAAGCGTTCATGATAGAAACAAACCATCCACCATCTTCTAGCGACAGTAGTGTCCACCACCACTACCAGGGTGGTAGACCCCGCTTCTACCATCCAAATACAAACAAAGTCTGGTGGCCTTCGTTGGCCACCACCAGCTTGATATAAACTACATATTATCTAATCAAAGTACTATTTGCGACGCTTTTTTCATGTTCATCTTCTCCATTTATGTTTCTAACTTTCTATTTGTCTTTTAGCTTTCCAAATTAGATATTAGGGCACCAGGCAACGGTGGGTGTCCATCAAAAACAAATTATATTTGTATCCAGGCAACAGTGACTCTTATTTTTTACGGTAACATATGCATTTGTATAATTGTGAGTATGATGTATATGAAATCCATTAAGCTATTTACCTTTTCTTACAACTAAAACAACTCACCTTATGTCATTGAGTGAATCCATAATAACCACAAGTTTTATAAATAAATTACATAACTTTCCATCATTTATCACCTTAATATGTTTACTTTCAATCTGATTGATCAGTTTCTGTCTTCGTACTATGTAGTGGTGGAGTTGCCTCTAATGCCTTTGGAATTATATAAGCATTTTCAGTAGCAAAAGATATATTTGAAGTGCCAATATGAATCCTCCTATCTTTATTGTTCACAAAAGCAGGTCTTGTTAGTTGTCTTTTTCCTAATAATTGACCTTCTTGAAGCATCAAAACCAGTTCGGACATTGTTAGTCTATTTGAAACTGGTGATTCGGTGCACAATAAAGCTATCTCAATTATTTTCATCACTTGCTCTTGTTCGTGTAGGTTCAACTCCAAAGTGTCATCAATGATGTTTGAATGTATTTTATTCTTGTACAAATTCCATGCCTGTTTTTAAAATTAAAGAAAAAACAGTATAGAAGTTGAAAATAAATAATGAGAAAATGATCTATAACACTCCTCTAGCTTATGAAGATTTTAGGTATTGATGTGCAGTAAAGAGGTAACTTTATTATCATTAATTATAAAAAAATTTCTTCTAAAGTACCCCTCTAGTGTACATTTTTCGTTTCTTGTATCATTTGGATGCTTATGTATTACTAAGAAGAAATAAAAATAAGATGGTATTAACATGGAATCGAAAACTCACGTTTTCGAGAAGGAAATCTGTGGATGGTTGATCAGACATCACTTTAGTACTTCTTTAACCGCTAATAATCAACTTTATCTAATAAAATACCATGAAGTGCGTATTCTGGTGCTGCGTATCCCCTGATATCACATCAAATGGTAAAACTGAGGAAACAAATTATACTAAAAAGGAGAATTGCAATATCAAACAAATTATATGGTAAATTAAACTTACAATTTCCCTGCAAACTTGGTGGTGATATGAGTTTGGTCCTCTAGTTGAAGCCTTGCCAGTCCAAAATCTGCTATTTTTGGTTTAAAATCATCACTAAGTAAAATGTCGCTCTATTTAATGTCTATGTGAACAATTTTCACATAGAGATCATTATGCAAATGAGAAAGACCCTTTGCTATCCCCGCTATTATTTCATATCTTTGGGTCCAGTTCAGAGTCCCCTTTCTTGCACCTCCATTATTAAAAAAAATATAATCTTTAGCATACTAAGAATTTCAAAATGAACATATTATGTGCATAATCAGTAATCATTAATGTATCAACAGTTTGCAATACGTGTTGAAGGTGTGAAGAATTTGATCAAAGGAACAAGAATTCAGGTATAACTTGGTGAACAATTCGTAGGGATTTTATTTCCTTATTTATTTCTTCTTGAAGGATGAAGCATTGAAACAAAAAAAAGGAAACAAGATAGAAATACCTTGGAGATTAAGTCAAGTTTAGAGGACTAGTCAAGCTTCGAATACAAGTTAAGCTTAGAAGACAAGTTTACTTAAGGAGCAAGTTATTTTTTTATGGAATGTTTCTTGTACCTGAAGGCCAAATTAAACTTATGCAACAAGGTTTTAAGTTTAAAGCTTCCCCTATAAATAGACCCCATAACCTCATTGTAATGTGTGCACGAAAAATATAGTGAAAAATCTCTGGTTTGCGCCCGTGGAGTAAACCCTTATCCGCGTTTTGGAGTTGGGATATAACCACGTTAAATACCCGTGTCGTTTGTACTTTATTTATCGTTTTAAATTCGTTTGTCATTCGTGGGTTAGTGATTGAGATCAATCGATTGTCTTGGTTAGTTCCCTAAATTCCTAACAGGTGGTATCAGAGCGTCAAGGTTACGAGTTCGGGCATGATAGCGAGTTGGAATCAAGAAGAAAAAAGATGATGTTGAATGTTACGATCGCGAGACTTAAGGTCACGATCGCAATTTGTTGTATGCTAGTTCTTTTGCGGTTGATTTAAACGACAGGGTTGTGTGTCTTGCAACTTGTGTTGAGATCTAGACAAGGTATTGTTGCTGAAGATACTAGAAGAGATTTTCGGAAAGATCCGGGTATCGGATCTAAGTTATCATTCCTTGCGGTCCCGTTCGAGGGAATGATGAACTTTCAAAATTCGTATTTTACTGCGCAGATGGAGGAGAAAAATCGTAACAGGTTCGTTAACCATTGGATTGATTTGAAATATTTACCGATGGTGCTAGATACATAGGTCTAGTGGCCGTAAAAATTTGAGGAAGATCAAACCGTTGGATCTCGAGATATAGTTTTTCGAAGCTGCTGCCATTCAGGTTTAAACAGTTAGAATTCGGAGCTGTTAGAGAAGTAAAATCATTACGGGTTCGTTAACCGTCGGATGGCCTTAAAAATTTTACTATAAGTAAAAGACGTATATATCTAGTCGTAGTCAGAATTTGACACTGATCAATCTGTTAGAACTGGAGTTATGTTTTTTTTGAAATTGCAGTTGTTCGGGTTCGGAGCTACAGTGAGAGAATAATGATAGACGGCTCGTCTACCGTTGGATCGATGTGAAACTTGGACTCTAGGTTCCAAAAGTAATGGTTTAAGAGTGGTAGAATATTGGTGATGATAGGGCCGTTGGATCTTGAGATACATGTTTTTAAGTTGCGGAAGTTTTATGAGAGAGTTCCGATTTTGATGTTGCGAGTGGCGATACGATTTGTGTAACGACCAGGATTTTTCCAATCGTTTTATACTTATGAGATTAATATTTACATAAATTAAACCTTACCAACATGATAAGCAATCCAAATTGTTGAGACTTGTGTTTTTGAAAAGAGTTTTACACAACGTTTGACCGTCCAATTTGACCGATGATATCATGAACTATATAACATACGATAATTATACGTTTGTGTATATATATGTATTTATATATATTTAACATGATCTAAGGATAGTTTAACATCTCATTGTGTACTAATAACAATGAGTTATAAGTATATTTTAAAACTACTGACTTAAGTTTTCAAAACGATAACTATACGTAACATTCTTTGATATATATACTTATAATCTATAATGCTTATACATGTATCGTATATATAATGTATCTAATCACTTTTTAAGGACTTAAATACATAAAACAATATAAGTATAATCATAAAAGATAGCTATATTTGAATTCTCATTCCGTTTCCTCAAGATTTCTATACGTATATCTAGGGTATATGTACCCGTATCATACTCAGCTTCTATATGTATTTACTATTGGTATATACACATCAAATCAACATCCTAATCAACATTATTACTGCCCTAGATATGAGGTAACTAGGATTTGTCAAGTAGCATGAATTATTAGTAAGAAAACAAAATTAGGAATCCTTTTCTTTCTTTATAAACTAAAAACGTTTTTATGAATGAACACCATTTCTTCACTCCATTTTCTCATACCTACACCCTCATTTCTCTCTCAAAATACTCTTAACTTCATACTTGATCATCTCCAAGCATTTTCCCCATCATTTAGCTTCAATTACAAGCCTTAAACACCATAAGAAAACTCTTTGAAGAACATATCAAAATAACCACCCATTTGAAGAAGTATACTTCCAACCTTTTGATCTAACTCCACCACTCTTTGATTCCAAGATTTTTTATTATCGCTTACAGTAACTTTGTCCAAGTAACTTGAGGTAGTAACCTTGTTCATAATCTTGTTCGATTCATAATTATATAGCTATCTTATTTTATGTTGTAAAATTTTAACAACAAGAACATAGTTTGAATGATTTCAAACTTGTTTGAAAACTAAATAGATCCTTCTAACTTAACTTTTAAAACACTTCAAGACCTGTAATATATCATAATGATATGCTAACTTAACAAGATATAACTTGGTTTTACAAAGAACACCTTAAAAACTGAATCTACGTCATCGGAGTGCAACCGGGGGCTGTTTTGGGTTGGATAATTAAAAACCATCTTGAACTTTGAATTGGAAGTTCATGTTCTGGAAAAATGATATTTCTTATGAATATGTTAACACATAAAAATTTCATGGTTTAACTCAAAGTGTAAGTATTTTTAGAAAAATGATCATTAAATGTTGTTTTTATGATGGAAAATGATCACTTTCATAAGTTTTACCAAAGTTTGACCTATAACCTGTGATTTCGAATACAAACTAAGGTATTTTTAGTTCATATTCTTAAAATTTGACTCGATCCAAGGAAGTGGCAAGTTGAACCAACAAAAACGGAGTTGTAATGAAGAAACTACGACTAAACAAGATTGGGTATCCGAAGCTAGTTTAGCTACGAAAATATTTGGAGATAAAGTAAATTAATCATATCTTTTCTAATTAATATGATATTTTATATATAATTACTTATGATTTGATTTTATATATTTCAGGACCACCCGTAAACAACACGAGAAGATTAATCATAAGACCTCATGATTGTACGCAACACGTCATTTGACAACACGGTACTTTATGTACGCAACACGTCATTTGACAACATGGTACCATGGGTCGAGATTAATTCTGATCAATACGAATACGATGTTGTCTTTATTTATTTTATTGAGCAACTAATTGTGGACCACTAACATCGGACTGCTAACTACGTACTAAGAAAATATTAAAAGTATTATAAGTATATATATATATATATATATATATATATATATATATATATATATATATGTAACGATTACTTGAAAAGAAAATATATTGATATATTATATATATATGCTTAGGTTTGTGATATCTATCGGAGACCAAGTCGAGTTAAATACCTTCAAGGCAAAAGTGAGTATATAGTCCCACTTTTAAACTCTAAATATTTCGGGATGAGAATACATGCATTTTATGATTTATGTTATGGACACAAGTGATTAAAAATGTATATTCTACGTTGAGTTGTACCACTGGCATACTTCCCTGTAACTTGGTAACTACTATTTACATGAGGTATTGTAAACGCGAATCCTGTTGATAGATCTATCGGGCCTGACAACCCCAACCGGACTGGATGACCAGTATTCAACGGTTGCACAGTACTTCGTTTCGGTGACTACACTTGGTACGGTGTAGTAAGATTTCATAATAAAGGGAATATGCGACGTTGATTAAATGTTAAGTATGGTTATCAAGTGCTCAACAACTTAGAATATTTTTTATTAAAACGTTTATGTATATGAAATCTTGTGGTCTATATTTATAACGCTGCTAGCATTAAACCTATATCTCACCAACTTTATGTTGACGTTTAAAGCATGTTTATTCTCAGGTTCCTAGAAGTCTTCCGCTGTTTGAATATATGTTAGAGAAACCATGTGCATGGAGTCATACATGTTTTATTCGAGGAAGCATTGCATTCACAAAATCATCACCGTGTATTTATTTTGACTGCATTGTCAACGAAAGTATTCTTGTAAACTGTTATTTACGGTGATTGTTTATATGTAGAAATCATCAGATGTCGAAAACATTTAATTTTAAATATTCATTTATGGTATATCTTTTCAAAAGAATGCAATGTTTATGAAACGTATCATATAGAGGTCAAATGCCTCGCGATGTAATCATATGTTATTGTATTCGTTCCTATGGATTGGGTCGGGTCGTTTCATGTGGTATCAGAGCGGTGGTCTTAGCGAACCAGGTCTGCATTAGTGTGTCTAACTGATAAGTCGTTAGGTTGCATTAGTGAGTCTGGACTTCCACCGTGTCTGCATGTCAAAATTTTGCTTATCGTTTTGTGTCGAAAATCATCTACTTATCATCTGTAGGAAATTACCTGCTTATCATCTTAAGTCTAAACGCGTCTTACTGCATTCATTGCATGAATGGTGTATAGATAAAATTCATATCTTAGCGTATTTGCTAATTCATATCTACGCGTATCTGTTACTGTAAACTTTGTCTGACATATTCCGTAAATCCCTCCGTAATCTATGAGATCTTTTGTTCTATATATGTGGATATTCTATATAATTAGAATACCACCCGATAGCTAGAAAATCATTTCATATCGAAAAATCCTTTATTCAATCATACGAAATGGAACTCGTCACTAGTTGAAGTCCCTCAGATTCCGATATGGAATACCACTCAAGCTCCGAAAGCAGTGTGACCGGAATGGATTAACCAATCAGTCATCATCTATTTTAGATGGATTGGGGATGGATTCGTAGCCTCCTCAATCATTGGAGACAAGAAGAAGGTGATCCCTTCCATCCACCAAATTGTCCTCTTGACGATGAACCTGAAGCACTTACCGGCGAACCTGTTCGAGAAACTATTTTCTCTCTCATTTCCAGAGTATCTCGTCACGATTATATACTACATCAAATTCTAGATTTTATTTATCCGCTCGTCCGAACCGACAATCACCCCGGTGTAATAGAAGAAGTCAACGAGCTTCGCACTCGGGTAGTGGCTTTGGAGAATACGGTACGAAGGTTAAAAACACCATCAGCAGCATCAGCAGCATAACCAGTACCGTCAATAACATCAACATCGCAAGCCTCAATACCCTAAGCACCAGCAGCATCACCAGCATCAACGTTATCACCATCATCAACATCAACAGGATCATTACCACCACCAACAATCACATCCGCATCACACGCCTCAATATCACCATCCGTACCTCGGATATCAATGTCACACGCACCATAGATACCAAGAAGTACCAACAACAATAAACGATGAAGTATTTATTCATAACTTCAATCTGAGAAACATTCTATGGTGATTATGTAATCTCTAAAGACATAGAGATTACCTATTTCTGCATAACCATAAATCAGATGAGTGGACAGAAATGATAAAAGGAAGAGTAGAAACCCCGACAAGAATGATACGTAAGGTACAAGCTAGACTTGTTTTACCAACAGCATCAGCAGTACCCTTAGCCTCACCAACACAGTCAGTGCTGTCAACATCGTTAGAATCGTCAGCAACTTTAACATCACAAGCTCCACCAGTTCAAGAATCACCGTGGACATCATCAATAACGCGTATATTGCATCAACAAGTTATGAAGTATTAACTCATTCTTCTGAAGAATTTATATAAATATTTTATATATATGAATTCGGAAACCAAAATAAATCTTTTCGTACTAAGCTATTAAGTATGAATTGAAAAAAGGGTAGATACTACTCGTTTAAATTCATACTACAAATATGCAATGATGTACGTCCTTCGTCAGCAACTTAATCATCGTTAACTACAATCCCTGTTTCAATTCAATGAATTTCGTTTTATAATAAACCAAGTGTATTATTCAATAATATGTTTGATTTTACACTTTCATCTTCAATGTACTCGAAGCTTACTGGGAAACAACATTCATATCTTTCTAAGTTAGCAACAGTTCAATGAGTATCAGCATGATTCACTAAGGAAATATATATAAGAATAAATAATGAAATATTGATCCATAACTTCATTAATATTCTGTGAAGAATATGTGGTTCCTAATCATTTTAGTGATTACTTATTCTAGCTCAAACCGAAAATCAAATGAGTCTAATATTATATTGACTTATCAAATTCATGATTACATCTGAAGAAGATATATATGTACATATATTTTCATAAAGATTGTAATAAAATTCTCTGGTACAAAACATTACTTGTGAAATTTTTTTTTAACGGGTAGGTAATACCCGAGAGATATATAAATTCACAATTAATATGATTATATTCTTCGACTCTGATTCAACAATCATCAACTATACTCACTACCTTCACAATAATATACATTCTTTCATAGAAATCAAAACAACCATTCTCATCCAAATTTGATTACGACAAAATGAAATCCAAGTCAAGACTTAACAGAAGACATCACTCTTAGGACTCTTACATCTTTCAAAACTATACTTTGACTTTAAAACTATGCTAGAACATCATTCGATTCTTGGAACCTAGAAAAAATATTTGTATCATTCAAAGTCCTAAAACATCATATGTATATTAACAATTACAATCTATGATCAAACCATTCGAAATTCCTGAAGACACTTCAAATAATGGACAATCGAGATGATGATCCAACCACACATTACCCGCAGTCTTGCACCTGAAAAGCTCTCGAAACCAAGGACATAATTTAACACGTATCCGCGTTAAATCTTTTAGCATTTATTAGCAAAAATAACTTTGTGATTCCTTTTCAAAATAGCAAATTTTGTCACAGTTTCAGCAAGTCAACCTCGACTTTCCATTCGAAGAAGCCTTATTATAACCTGTAATACATACGATTACCCTTTTTTTACCAGGAAACCTTTTATATTCCACGTCATTATCAGCAGATGTACCAGCAACTCGTTACCCCTTTGGCGGAATCAACAATTGGTATTTTGAAATCTCGCAACATTTCTATTTCGGCAGTTATATATATATACAACGTCTATCCACAAGAATTACATATTTCAAATGTGAAGTTTCTGAGAAATGCTCCAGTCTACGAATTAGTGCTATTAAGTTTTGGAAAAGACTGATAAAGTGGTAAAGACATTAGACAACAATTACGGTCAGAAGTTTGACAATAAAGAATAATAGATTGGAGAAGCTCGAACGAAAAATTTGGTACTGGAAAACGGATTGAGCAAAGTATAAAGGAGGTCGTGGACAAATCACAATGACGAAATCTACCTTCAAAGGATTTAAATGATTCAGTGTCTGCTGAAACCGTTAGTAAGAACCTTACTCCTTATTCTAAACCTTCATAGACAGATTTTCCGCGTCATTCCCTGATCTTAGATATTCTAAGATATCATCGTATTTTTTATTATAAGTATCTCCGATATTCCTGAAGATATATTCCCAACTATCCTCATCAAAAATCATTTATCTCTTCACAATATTTGCGTTACAACATAAAAGAAACTGTGTTAGTTTCTAAATTCTGAAAAATTCGAGTTTAAAATATGAATGTTTTGAAGTAGTGTTGGAAACTGAAGCATGAATTAGTATAATATAATGACACTTGATCAACGTAATTATATTACAGTAATTCATGCTGAGTTTCTAAATGGAACATAATGATTCACAGATCATAACGTCATCATGTGCCATGTTACACAACTCTTACATTCTACCCAATCTCTAAACATATTAAGAACATATCTCCTTGATAATTCTATCTTTTCGGAAATTCTGGTAACTTACCAAATCAAGATCGTGCAATTACTATTTCCTTCTTAGAACATTAACTATGTTTATTTCAAAATTCATACCTACGAATTCCGGACCATTATTCGCTTGACTCGAAGTCGGGAAGAGGAAACAGAAGTATGGAACTGTTGAATATAAAAGAAAATATAAAGCTCGACAACAACAAATAAATTACAAACCGTGTATATCAATACGTATTGCAATGTAAAGGCACGGGAGAATTAACAATACTATAACCCCAAGGTAATAGTAGAAATAAATAAAATCCTCCGGAGGTAGATGAAAAAGAAGAATGACAGAGATGAAAGTTAAGAGTATATCCAGGATCAGTACTGGATGAAGCATACTGATAAATGTTTTAAAGTATGAATTGAGGGAGGAAGAATAGAAGGTAGGAGTTGTAAGGAAATGAAAGGAGGTGGATTTATAGTAAAAGATCCGACAGAGCAATTAAAATAGATGATCGCATTTAAAGCGGATTCTAATTTCCTTGATTATCGAAGAATCAAATCTCATTATGAAGATTTTACTCCAAATCTCTTGAACTTGGAAATCAATCCTATCTACGTCAAAAGATATGACGAATCTATACCTACTCATTTCACCCTTTGGTGATAGCCTCACTCGTACTCTTCACAAAAATCAAATTGCTTTATCAATATTACTTGATGATAATAAAACTCTAATTTACAACTCGTATACGTCATGAAAACATACTTATTGTCAGCCATGACCATCCCATTCAAATTTCGGGACGAAATTTATTTAACGGGTAGGTACTGTAACGACCCGGATTTTTCCAATCGTTTTATACTTATGAGATTAATATTTACATAAATTAAACCTTACCAACATGATAAGCAATCCAAATTATTGAGACTTGTGTTTTTGAAAAGAGTTTTACACAACGTTTGACCGTCCAATTTGACCGATGATATCACGAACTATATAACATACGATAATTATACGTTTGTGTATATATATTTATTTATATATATATTTAACATGATCTAAGGATGGTTTAACATCTCATTGTGTACTAATGACAATGAGTTATAAGTATATTTTAAAACTACTAACTTAAGTTTTCAAAACGATAACTATACGTAACATTCTTTGATATATATACTTATAACCTATAATGCTTATACATGTATCGTATATATAATGTATCTAATCACTTTTTAAGGACTTAAATACATAAAACAATGTAAGTATATTCACAAAAGATAGCTATATTTGAATTCTCATTCCGTTTCCTCGAGATATCTATACGTATATCTAGGGTATATGTACCCGTATCATACTCAGGTTCTATATGTATTTACTATTGGTATATACACATCAAATCAACATCCTAATCAACATTATTACTGCCCTAGATATAAGGTAACTAGGATTTGTCAAGTAGCATGAATTATTAGTAAGAAAACAAAATTAGGAATCCTTTTCTTTCTTTATAAACTAGAAACGTTTTTATGAATGAACACCATTTCTTCACTCCATTTTCTCATACCTACACCTTCATTTTTCTCTCAAAATACTCTTAACTTCATACTTGATCATCTCCAAGCATTTTCTCCATCATTTAGCTTCAATTACAAGCCTTAAACACCATAAGAAAACTCTTTCAAGAACATATCAAAATAACCACCCATTTGAAGAAGTATACTTCCAACCTTTTGATCTAACTCCACCACTCTTTGATTCCAAGATTTTTTCTTATCTCTTACAGTAACTTTGTCCAAGTAACTTGAGGTAGTAACCTTGTTCATAATCTTGTTCGATTCATAATTATATAGCTATCTTATTTTATGTTGTAAAATTTTAACAAAAAGAACATAGTTTGAATGATTTCAAACTTGTTTGCAAACTAAATAGATCCTTCTAACTTAACTTTTAAAACACTTCAAGACCTGTAATATATCATAATGATATGCTAACTTAACAAGATATAACTTGGTTTTACAAAGAACACCTTAAAAACTGAATCTACGTCATCGGAGTGCAACAGGGGGCTGTTTTGGGTTGGATAATTAAAAACCATCTTGAACTTTGAATTGGAAA